>NW_027279819.1:97500-148958 GCF_046629955.1 Centroberyx affinis | reverse complement strand
TTCATCAATCATCTCTATTAGTACAGGGAAGCCTGTCTAATGAAAACCTGGCTTACTTACATGGAGATCTGGTATTTTACCACTTACGGTTGAAACTGGACTGTATGTCAGTCTGGAAGAAGAAAAGCGAATTTGTTCAGTGTGCCGTTTGACTGATATAGAAAATGAGTTTCACTTTGTTTTCTATTGCCCTTTTTACTGGGAACTGTGCAATACTTTGTTTAGTAAGATAAAAACAGGCACTGATTTTGTAAATATGGATGATGCACAAAGATTGAGTTGGCTGTTCGCTTATGAAACATTTAGATTAGCTAGTTACCTGGAGAAAGCCTGGGAGATGAGAAAAAAAGCTCTTTATCAAGATAAACTGTAAGTTTGTAGCAGTTCTTTTCAGTGTATTGTTCATTTGAAACCTATCATTTCAAATATGTTATTTGTAAGAATATAGTAGTACTTTTATTTTATTTTTTATTTTTTGCTCTTATATGCATCACCGGAAGATGTATGTTTTGTAAAATGCTTGTGTCCTGTAATCCCATGTGGGATGGGCCAGATGTTTGGCATGACACAGAAATAAAAATAAACTAAACTACATGGACATGGATTCGGATTTGGATATTAATGGATTTGGCGCTCCTCTTCACTTGGATCGGGACAGTGAGGTAACGGGAACTTGCATGTTGTATGCATGTACATTAATCGCAACTGCTGTAATAATGTCACTGTGAGTGAGCAGCTGTGTCTGCTCGATATTGGGTTATTGACTTTTTTTACCTCCCGAGGGAATCCCCCAATTATTAATTATCGTAGTGTACATACATCCTACGGCTGAAATCTGCTGCTGACACCTTTTTTTAAAGTGACACAAAAACTGTAGTCAAGATCACCTGAGGCCCCAAACATTCAACGCAATCTCATAAAATAGCATGAATTAGACACACCATTTTCACCTGTTTATCACATGAAAAGATTAGCCAACGGTTACATTTAGGCAAGTAAAACAACTATTTAAAATTAGGGTAAAGGTTATGGGTAGGTTGAGACAACTAAAACAATTTGGTTACGGTTAGGGGAAGGAAATAAAATGAAATGAAGTCCTTGTAAGAACATTTTGAGGGCTGGGTTGTTTTCTGCTGAAGTAACAGTGAGCTCCAGTGTTTTCTGTCCTGAAAGCCACAACCCCAGGAGCCTCATGACTGTGTTTGTCCCTTCTGTCTGTGAGGGAATGAAAGGCTGAACAGAGTCCTGCTGCTCCTGAGGAATTATGTTAATAAACCTGCAACAGTTGTTTTCAACCTGCTGATCAGCATTCCCTTGTTGATGTTGAGATGTTGATGCTGATGATACTACATACATCAGTACCCTAACACTAAATGGGAGCTTATCTATGTTCCCAGGGTCCTATGTTCTCCAGATTTATATGGCACATAATGGGAACATGACAAAGGCTCCTATGTTCCCAGGGTCCTATGTTCCCCAGTTCTAGATATGTGCTCTCCCAGGGTCCTATGTTTAACCCTAACCCTAACCTTAACCCTAAACCCTTACCCTAACTAACCATATTAAGCGAATACAGAGCTGGGGAACATCTTTTTCATGTTCCCATTATGTGCTATATAGAGCTGGGGAACATAGGACCCTGGGAACATAGGACCCTGGTAACATAGGACCTTGGGAACATAGGACTCGGGGAACAAAGGACCCTGGGAACATAGGAATGACTGCACACTGAATACCTAAATTCAATCACTTCATCGGATTTGGCAAAAATGGTAGTTACCATCAGACCCACCAGACATATACCAGACACAATTCAATGATTAGGCTAGATGAACATTTTATGGCGGTGGTCATCTCATTATTACAATAGTTGTCAAAGGTCTATTAATGTACTTTTAGTGTTTGAGTCGGGCTTAGGTTAAAAAGATATTGTTAAAAATACTATTATTATTATTTATTTAGCTGGACAATCTGGAGGCAGCAGTAGGAGAGAGGATGAGGATGAGTTGAGCTTAGAATTATAAGGTTCTATCTGCCTTCAGGATAGTTCTAAGATATTGAGCTTCAAAGTTTCAGCATCCATTGAGTTAAATGGAGATGGGTCCTTTTGTTTTAGAAATTACAGACTCAAAAAATTATTATTTTCAAATAATAACACCACACATACAGTATGTCAACAGTAAGGCTGGGTATTGGCAAGGACCTCACGATACGATACATACCACGATACATGGGTCACAATACGATTGTATCACGATACATTGTGATATGATACATATTGCGATACATTGCAATACTCTACATAATTTACTGAAAATTTAAAAATAGAGCTGAAAATACAACTTGCTGTGTACCACCTGGGTAGTCTAATATGTACATCACATTACATTGATAACTCAGCGGACAAATTGAGTCAAAACTATTTAATTCAAAGGGATTTGAGGAAAATTAAGGACATTTTAAATCTGTTTAAAACATGAATAATTTTTTTTAATGTATCGATACGAGGGGCTGGAAAATCGATACAGTATCATGGAAAAAAATATTGCAATACTCAGCTGTATCGATTTTTTTGCACAGCCCTAGTCAACAGGCACTCATAGAATAGGTTCATGTGACTTACTCAGTTTTGACAAAAAGGTCAGATAGAACCTTATAATACCAAGGTCATGCAATAACTTGGCCCCTGGACCATCCCCCCTCCAAAGATCCCAGACCCTCACCCCCATCCATCCTGCACAATAACTTGGACCCAACCCCCTCCCTCCCTTTGTCTTTTTTTCCTGACCTGAGCTAGATAAGATAGTGGCTAGTTGAATTGGTCCTTGTTTGCACAGGAAATCTTTTATCTGCTGAACTGGTCTTTTGTGAGACACCAAAACTGTTATCTTAGCACTTCTGATGAATGTGGTCCAGCCCTTTGCAGACTGGATTTCACCTTTTAATACTGCAGGCGAACTACTGTTTTGGCGCCTTTTTGTTCCACAAACTTGATGAATGAACATCTTGTGCCTTGCTTGCAAGCAATAAAGATGACAGAAAGACAACTCTACTCTCCAAGTCTCTTTTATTACTGGAAACTTCCACCACATCATTTTTATTTGCATTTTTATTTGCATTTACCTGCATTTATTTGCACTGTCTGCACTGCACTGTCTCTATTGTTGTATATTGTTGTATATTATGTACATTACCTTATTATCTTATTTTAGTACCTATTTCGTCTATTACCTTGCTGTACTTCATCATATCATATCATATCATACTTGGCATTTTCCGCCACTTGCTGCTGTGACACCTGAATGTCCCTAAGGGGGATCAATAAAGGGCTATCTTATCTTATCTTATCTTATTTACAAACAATTAAAGCTGCAATAAGCGATTTTCCGACCATTAGAGGGTGACAGAGACCTCAACACATTTGTAAATAAAGCACAGCAAAGCTACGGCACTACAGAGGCCCCTAAGGACAAACCTAGCAAAGCACCGTGCATTAAAGGCTAATAGTTAAGACGTACCTACCTCTTATTTTACAGTCTATGGAGAAGTGTCGCCAGTTACCAGTCTCACTTTTGTTTAGGAAGTTTATTATCATTATGTCTCAATGAAATCTCTACATAGCACACATTAGTTTCAGGACTGGTTATAAGGTCTGATATCGCTTATTGCAGGTTTAAAAGGAAATTGAAGAATTCACAAGTTTTATCTCTATCGGTGGCCAGTAGGAATTGCAACTGCACTGAGAGCTCTCTGTCATACCTTATGGTGGCCTGTGATGGACATAAATAATTTTCACAATGTAGAGCAGTAACCTAGTTAATTACAGGAGGGACCAAACAAGCATTGAGTGAAGAGGTAATGTATCACCATGCAAAATACTAGTATTTCTTGCACCTTTAAATCCATGTTTTAGTCTGGTCCTTGATAAGATTCTCCTCCTTCATATGGGCAACTGCTGACTGCTAGTATATGGCAATATGTTCTCTGTGCTGAGCAGAATAACACAACAATACAGTAGCCTTCCATTTACTACTACCGCCCCTACTCTCCCGCCCCTCAGTGCTTCCTCCCATAAACTTTAGCAACTTTGTTCCCTGCAGCAGAACAGACTGCACTGGGCTGGGAGCTTCAACAACATTGACTTTCATCACATCTCCGAAGCCGGTAAGAGCTATAATACATTACTCACCACCTGTAATATCGAAAGGGGAATACCAGGCAATTAATATATGTGATACTGTAGCTTGGGGACGTCCCATTTAGTATTTCTGAACAAGTATCAACTATCTCACAAAGCTAGACAGAAAAACCAATACTGTAAGTCTCAAGAAAATCCCACTGGATGGTCAATTCAGTTTCCTCATCTTCTGTAATTCATTCTCAATGGAAGTGCACATTGCTATCACAATTTAGGGTATAAACTGTTCTGGCAATCTGGCAATAAAGTAAATAAGTAAATCCTCACTAATAAAAACGAAATTATGACATAGGAAATACATATGGCGGGATGTTTCTGAAATTGTACATTATTCCTTTCAATCTCCAAAAAATGGAATTTAATGACAAAGATTTTTTTGTTATACTGAAGGACAGAAGAAGTCCCATAGAAATCGACCCAGTTCCACTGTCAGACTTTCAGTATGCTTATCATATTCTAATAACAAACTGGAAAGACCTCTATGACATACAGCACAAAATTGGTAGAACAGGAGTTAATACAAGAAAGTAAAACTAAGATAAGGGGAAGCAGCTATATACAGTGTTTGAAATTGATCAAAAAGCTGAGGGTTTTCTATGTATGTATTAATAAATGCGCAGTGCCCTGTGTATACACACAAACACACACACACTTACAGTGACAGCCCTGACCTATAAATATCATAAATATTTGCATCCAGACAAGCCTTGATATTTGCAGAGGTTGAAATCACATGGCTGCAATACAAAAGAGACTGTGTGAAGGGCTGCTGGAGCTAGTACCTTTACTATCAGCCTCTCTCACCTCAATCGAAAGCATACACAACAATAACTGATCCTGATCAACTCAAAACAGCCTGAGCCAGAAACAAACAAACAAACACTCTAAAGCAGATTAAAATGATTGTGTACAGCAGCAATTGTTACCCAGAAATGTCAAATACAGCCTTCAGCTCTCAGAAGGCCAATATCAGGGAGGAAAGTATGAATGGATTTCCAGGAATAGGACCTGTTCAACCCAACATGTTCATTGGGGCCAAAGATAGAAGGGCTTACGTTTTGGCGGGTCACTTGATGCCCTCGTCCAGTCTGTATGACTGAAAATTTAAGGAATAACAAAAGACTTAGGGAATGTTGGGACTGGAAATGTATCAAATGCCAGAATCATCCAGTTCAGCCACAAAGGACCACATGGTCTGCTTGGCCTTGGATTTATAATGAATATATAATGCTCACTGTGACCAATAACCTCGTCCCCAGCATACACACAAACACACACGCCCTCTCACACACACACACACACACACACACAAACTACTCCTTAATGCCTGCCATCATGGAAAGTCCAGACCAGGGTTCAAAAGATTTCTGACTGTTGGTCTCTGTGCTCAGGAGGATTTTGTCTATTGGTCTGTGGGTCCAGGAGGGTCTTGTCTATTGGTCTCTTGGGTTATTGGGTTATTTTTGTGTTCATATACCAGATCTCATGACATTCAACAGACAGACTAAACTTCCCTTCTACACATATCCTGTCTTAGTTTTCTGACAAAGAAAACAATAACATAAAAATAAAAACAAAGAAAAAAAAAATCACCAAAATATTTGGGCAACAAACTCACAAATAAACAATTGTATAGGCACAATAGATGCCTATACAATAAGTTTAGCCTATCATTATCTAAATCCCCAGATAATCCCATCTTGTGTTCAAATACCCACGTTCTTTTTTCAGTAATCCAATAATTATTACTATTAATGTGTATTTATATTATAGATTTAGTATAGATATCTCTCCAATTTCAACTTTCCAAATTTGCCTAGTGCAGCTTTAATGATGCTATGAAGTGCAACCACAGGACAGAAGGCTACATGGTGACATGTTTAGTATCACCAGGGGGAAGGGCTCATAAACCAATTTATCACTCCCCGGCACAATGGAAAATGTGTGTGTGTGTGTGTGTGTGTGTGTGTGTGTGTGTGTGTGTGTGTGTGTGTCCCTATACCCATACCCACTTGACTCCAAGAACCACTGGAGCCTGTGGTGTGGACAGATTCTCCATAGCCACTTGTCAGCGAAGCCAGTGCGTGTCTGTTAATCAAACCCCATCATGTGATCATGGTGAAATCTCTGGTGGGCCATCAATTGGTCACTGATATTCACTACCCTCTTTACCAGCAGTGTGCTCTGTACTTCAAACCAAATGGATGGTGTACCACATGCTCAGACTAATTACCATTAGGGATGGGATGATACAACGAAATTCAATATATTGCAATACAAAACTGTGAACCTTAATCGTGAACCCCATGTCCCGTATTGAATCGTATTGTGAGATAAGCATATCGCCCCATTCATAATTATCACCCTTTTGAAATCTATGGCTGGGGAGTGTGTGAATGGACAATAAAGAGAAAGTATTAATATGGTCTACTTTCGGTAGGCTCAATAGACAGATTTCGCCCTGGATATCTCCCTGTATGATTGTTGAACTTCAGTGTAAAACAGAAAAAAGCCCCTGCTCTTTGATTTTGAGGGGCTGACAGAAAACCTGACATTTACCATTGCGTGAGCTTAGAAATATAAGGTTCTATCTGCCTTCAGGATAGTTCTGAGCTATTGAGCTTCAAAGTTTTCAGCATCCATTGAGTTAAATGGAGATGGGTCATTTTGTTTAAGAAATTACAGACTCAAAAATCATTATTTTCAAAAAATAACACCACACGTCAACAGGCACTCATAGAATAGGTTCATGCCACTAACTCAGTTTTGACAAAAAGGTCAGATAGAACCTTATAATACCAAGATCACAAAGATGTTTTAAATAGCTGAAAATGTTTCTGCTGTTAAACTCCATTGTAGCTGCACTGGAAATATCTGGATGTGACGTCATGTTGGCTAGGTTTGGGCTATTATCCACGGGAGTAAGAAAAGTACACCACCAAACAACAAAAATGGATGCAGAAGTGAAAGGTACACTGCCAGTAGCTATATTACAGCGTTTTAGGCTGGATTTTTCCTTTAAAAAGGTACACAGCGGGTAAACTGTGAGTCGTGGAAAAGTAACGGAAACGTAAAGGAAAAGTAACGAAATCCAAGTTTGAGAAAGTAACTAATAACTTATTACATACATTGAAAAACGAACGTGTTAAGTTACTCAACTTGGATAGCGTGTTACCGCCAACACTGGCCAATTGTTTTTGTTAGGCATACTTATCTCTCCATTAGTCTCTCTATTTGTGTGCCACCCTCCTTTCTCATCTGAAGAGGATAGCTCAGTAGAATTAAAGTGAACTACAAGCCACCCACCTAATCCCAGGCCTACAGCCAGAGGTCAGGGTAAGAATAGCCTCTAGTGCCCGCGGTGGGGGGGTGGGGTGATGGAACAGGGGCTATGTGGCAGATCAAAGCTGTCAACATCCTGTCATTTAGAAAGCCTGCTGTCAGCCATTGTGCTCTCACACACACTGACAATCAACAGACAGACTAAACTTCACATCGCCACATTTCCAATAAACCCTTTGAGGCCAATGGAACTTGGGTCAGTTCAAGAGAGTTGATCTACCCCAAGCTGCGGATAAAGCAATAATTGTCTTCCAAGCACATCATCCTTGACCTCAGAACAAGTCCTGAATATACCATCTCAATTCACACTGGACAGGAGGTCAAATCTGTATAGTATGTTTAAAGGAATAGTTCACCCAAAAATGAAAATTCTGTCATCATCTACTCACAGCCTTCTCCAAAACAACTGAAGTCAGTGGGGACCAGTTCTTCAGAGTTCCAAAAAGACCTACAGTATATTTACACCATCATTTAGTGCAAATCTTAACTACAGCTGATTGATTTGCAACAAATAATGGTGTATAGGTCTTTCTATTCACAGTGTGATTGTTTGGCTGTTTTTGTTTTGGAACTCTAAAGAACAGGTCCCCATTGACTTCAGTTGTTTTGGAGAAGGCTGCTACCAAGTTGTGCTGTTGACTAAGAAATTTCACCTGTATTTCATTTGGCATGAGGGTGAGTAGATGATGACAGACTTTTCATTTTTGGGTGAACTATTCCTTTAATGTAATTTTCTCTCTATCTGAACTCCCTTCCACTATTTTCTCCTTTCACAGAGCACTGGAATCTGCATCCTTACCGCTCTATCCTCTACCCACCTGTCTTCACCATTAGAGTGTGCTGTTGCAGCATCACTCTGTGACTACTACAGGCTGTAGTGGCTACCTCTGGACAAAACAATATCAGCCACATACATTAGTATAGCCCTACATCCAGCCTTGGGCCGGTTGGAGGCTACGTTCTGGACCAAAGTGAAGATTCGATCTCGCACCGCTCACCACAAAGCTCGGCCCGGTCCCGGCCCATGGAGAAGGTGCAGCTGCTGACCCGCTCGGCCATGCGCCGGGCCTCGCAGGCCGTGGAGGTTCCTCCTCATGCTAAGCAGAACATGCAGGAGCTGTTTGTCAACTTCTGCCTCATCCTCATCTGCCTCCTCCTCATCTACATCATTGTTCTCCTCATGTAAGGACAGGGAGGAGAGGGGGAACTGGGAAGAAGGGGCTAAGAACTCTATTTTGTAAACAAAGATTACTTACAAGCCAGATTATATTGTAGCAGCTTTAAAGGTGCCTTCTAATTTAATGGGGTTAGGGTTATTGATTCATTTTATTAACCTCTATCAGTGTCCAGTAGGAATCTTATCTCACAAGTCTCTGGCACAGATTCCCATCCCTCCTACCCCCTTGAGCTAAGGTGGCCTGTAGTGACACAAAGATTCAAAGAGTCACATTTTCACAATAGAGAGGAGTACACTAGCTAACAGAAACGTCTAATGAAGAGGTAATATATCGGCATGCAAAATACTGGAATAATAATACTGCTTTGTCAATTTGGCTTGAGAACAAGGCTTTATAGCCTTGAATTTCCTATTGGGAGGGGAGGTGTCCAAAACAGAGTACAGGCTGAAAAGTGAGTTTTGAACAACAGAAATCTCAGTACATGGCCTAGTAATCATTGAGTCATTGGTATTGATCAAAAAAAAACCAACACAGATATATTATGGTCATTTTGTGCTATGGGGCTGTAAAATCTTACTTATTTTACCTTTAAATTTAAAGAATGAGTGAAAGTGATTTTCAGCAACAATAACTGTTTGACTGACTGAGATGGCTTCATTATGCATGATTGTACAAGCATTACCATAGAAACACCACAGGATAAAGTGAAGGAGCTGGAATAAAGTAAAGTAAATGCTATTGATGGAAGTTGTGGTATTAATCAATGCTGTATAACTTGTAATGCCCACTGGAGGGATGAGATTCACTCACTATATTATGTGCACTATGACAGTCGTACACACAGTGAACACTGATGAAATAAACTAAAGATGGAAACTAACAAGAATCTTTGTTTTATCATTTGTAAGCATAGGTGAATGTGTTTGTGTGTGTGTATGTCTAAATCAGTGGTTCTCAATGTGGGGTCCGGGGACCACCAGGGGTCCTTGAGGGGGTTCCAGGGGGTTCCCAATTGTTAAACTTCACCATTATTTCATCTACAAGAAGTTAACACCATTAGAGAATGTAGAAGAATGACTATTTTGATCATAGTTTCACTGTTATCTCTCTACCTACAATACAGATAGTCATGGAATTCTGGACAAAATCATATCTAACAATAAAAATATTCTCAGATTTGGGTCCGAGAGACAAAATCTCATCAAATGGGGGTCTGTGCCCCAAATGTGGACTAAACTAGGGTCCTTGATATGAAAAAGGTTGAGAATCACTGGTCTAAATCACAGTCTTCCTGCCCTGTGTCCTCCTGGAAGACCACTGTAACTGAATCAATTCCAACAAACATCATCTGTGAATGTCAAACTGAGTGCAATGGAATAAAATCATCATCCAGGGCCTATATATGATCATTTTGTCAGTGTAATCTCCAGCCGAGGCTCCTGGCTCACAGAACAGCCAGAAATCCACCAGCCAGCCCTCAGGCTGTCCATCAGCAGCCAGACCTTGAGGCACCTTTCCAGGCCTATATGTGATCTGACTACCCAAAAGAAAATCACCCACCACCCGAAGGTAACAGGAAGTTCCCAGCCTGCTCAAGATCATATATATAGAACAACCTCTGACCTGACCTATGACATCACAGGGGCCCCAACTGGGCCCCCTATGATGCAGTTTGATGGATTGCAGAATTAATGCAGAACTGATCAATACTGCACTGGCTGTCTGTAGGAAACCTTTAATCTGGATTGATTCTAATAAGACTTTGATCAGATCCCACTAATGTGGATGAATATCTATTAATTTGTTATTTATATGTAATATTAATTTTAAAGAAATATTTTTGCATGAAAATGGTGAAATTGAAAGATATTGAATATCAAAATACAAAATACCTGCTATTTTGGTTTAGCATTCAGCCAGATTGTACAGCTTCTGTGTGTCACCAGATATTCAGGATGAGAAAATTGAAAAGCTACTCCTAACGGTAAAAAAACCTAAATTAATTATCTCACACAGCAATTTGATGCAACTACTACCAACTAATTGTGCACAAAAACGTATTAAAAAAAAAACTTGATTAATTAGGGCTGACAGGGAGAAATATAATCTAAACTCTTACAAGACAGAAGTTACCAGACAGAAATAAACTTGCTGAGCTGGGATCATTAAATATGTATGACTGCCGCAGTGCTGTTGATTATATTCTCTATTATATACTGTACACTGAGTGATGCCAGCCTTTGTTAAAGTATATGAATGAAACATAGATGAGAGGCACAACATGAGGAACATGTGTTGTCTTTGTTTTCCTGTCATAAGCTTTTAAGATATAACATGTACAGGGCATCGGGTTAACCCTAACCCTGGGCTCCAATCTGACCCAGGACCTTTGTTTCTTATTTGTTTCTTATTCTTTGGAAATCATTTTCAAAAAGATAGCCAAAAGCAGCGAGTGTAGGGGTCTAAGCATAAAAAGGAAACAGAAATAAGCACATTGTATAGTTAGCAATCAGCGGTATGGTTCAGATTTTTCAAAATAAAAGCTGTTTAAGCAAACTCACTCAGGCTCATACCACCACCTAATGCAGAGATGATATTGCCTGTGATTAAAAGCTTCACACATAATAGAACTCTACTAGAACTCCACATTTATCAATTTCATGATAGCGTTACAAGCATCATCTTTAAACTACTAAACAGTATTATTCATTACTTTAATGAAGCTTGATCAAACTACTGTATGTAGAACATACTGTCAATTCATTAGACATTTTGATCTACTGTACACATAGTTTTTGAGATATCATTAAAAAGGCATGATGATTTGACAAATCACATTGGTTTTTTTCAGCACTTTATAATCTAAGAGGGCAGTGCTATGGGATTATAGTTTCATTTTGCCATAAAGGTCAACTTTTGTGAAGAGTGCGCTTTGTGTTCAAGTTATGGCTCATTTCATTCCTGTAATAATCCTAAAAAATTCAATAGAATTGTATGTATGTTTGCCAGTGTTCACTGCTTATAGACTGGACTATACATGCAATACGGCACATCAGACAGTAGGGCGAGACATAAACACATGTAGGGGGAGCGATAATAGAATACTTCCAAGAGGGGGAGACACACATAAATGATCCTACAAGCTACTTCCTTTCTTCCTTTCATCTCTCCTTCCTCTCTCTCCTTCCATCATTCCTTACTCCAGTGATTCTCAACCTTTTTCATATCAAGAACCCTAATTTAGTCCACATTAGGGCCACAGACCACCATTTGATGAGATTTTGTCTCTTGGACCCAAATCTGAGAATATTTTTATTGTCAGATATGATTTTGTCCAGAACTCCATGACTGTCTGTATTGTAGGTAGAGAGATAACAGTGAAACTATGACCAAAATAGTCATTCTTCTACATTCTCTAATGGTGTTAACGTCTTGTAAATGAAATAATGGTGAAGTTTAACAATTTATCAATTTGCTGGGAACCCCCTGGAACCCCCTCAAGGACCCCTGGTGGTCCCCGGACCCCATGTTGAGAACCACTGATCTAAGAGGGCAGTACTATGGGATTATAGTTTCATTTTGCTATAAAGGTCAACTTTTGTGAAGATTGCGCTTTGTGTTCAAGTTATGGCTCATTTCATTCCTGTAATAATCCTAAAAAATTCAATAGAGTTCCATTGGACCCCTAATAACCCACTAGAGATCACATGCGCTTTACCAAAATACTGTATGTTTGCCAGTGTTCACTGCTTATAGACTGGACTATACATGCAATACGGCACATCAGACAGTAGGGCAAGACATAAACACATGTAGGGGGAGCGATGATAGAATACTTCCAAGAGGGGGAGACACACATAAATGATCCTACAAGCTACTTCCTTTCTTCCTTTCATCTCACCTTCCTCTCTCTCCTTCCATCATTCCTTGCTCTACCTAGTTCCTTCCTTCCTTCCTTCCTTCCTCTCACTCCTTTTTCCTACCTCTCCTTCCTTACTTAGCCTCCCTCCATCCTTATTTTCCCTCCCACCTTCACTCCCTCCTCTCCCCTCCTCATATCCTTCCTTCCTTCTTTTCCCACCTCCGTGTCAATCGTCTCTCACCTGGTTGAGCTCCGCTTCCTGCCGTAGCCTCTCCCTCTGCTGAGGCTCCTGTTGCCACGACAACAACACGCCTCCGCCGCAGCCCTCCGCTCCGGTCCCGCCGGTCCGACCCGGTCCGCCTCCCTTTTCCAGTGCGGGCCTGTATTCCATCTGCTCGCTCAGCCACATCTGGGTGCGGACGGCGGGCTGGATGGGGGAGCCTCCGCCAGCCTGGTGGCCCAGCGACAGGCCCCGCTGGCTGTGTAAGCCGAGGCCAGAACCCCCCCCCGCCCCCGGAGCCAGCCTGCTCTCCGGTAAGGCACTGTAGCTCAGGTCCAAACTGTTGGGTTTCATAGGGGAGGACAGTGCTGAGGACCGGAATGAGTCTGTTCCCAGACCAGCGGGTTTAGTACTCAGGTTGTAGCGGTAGCAGGGCTCAGCGCCGGGCGAGCGCAGCAACAAGCCTTGGGAGAGCAAGGAGGAAGAGGATGAAGGTAGATAGGGGTCCACGTTTGAGCCAAGAGGGTCCTGTTTGTACCCATATAACAGTCCTCTATCTAGGGAGCCATGTGGGTCTGGGTTGCTCTGATACCCCGACTCCCTAGCGGAGCTCTTATCGGCCCCGGCTGAGAGCCTGGTGAGGGAGGACCACCTCCGGATCGGCCGGGGGTCCTTCATGTCCAGACAGCCTTGCGCGGTCAGAGGAGACATGGCCGGCATCAGCAGCTGGCAGGAGCTGCTCCAGGGACTGGTGCTGCCGGGGGAAGCCGGCATGCTGAGCCGGGCGGAGCCTGAGGAGGATGGAGAGGGCATGATGTGGGCCGTGGGGAGGCCGCCACTGACCCCCAGACTCTGGCCAGAGCGATGCTGGGTCAGCGGCTGGAAGGATGAAGGGGTGCTTGAGCTGGACTGGTCTAGGGAAGGACAGACAGATCATTAGAAGCAGAATAATCGGAAACAACAAGGCACACAAAATACACACGTATGTTGGTTAAAGGAATAGTTCACCCAAAAATGAAAATTCTGTCATCATCTACTCACCCTCATGCCAATTGAAACAATTTGTTAGTCCATATAACACACAGGGAGGTTGCCAGCACAACTTGGTAGCAGCCTTCTCCAAAACAACTGAAGTCAATGGGGACCTGTTCTTTAGAGTTCCAAAACAAAAACAGCCAAACAATCACACTGAATAGAAAGACCTATACACCATTTTTTGTTGCAAATCAATCAGCTGTAGTTAAGATTTGCACTAAATGATGGTGTAAATATACTGTAGGTCTTTTTGGAACTCTGAAGAACTGGTCCCCACTGACTTCAGTTGTTTTGGAGAAGGCTGCTATGGAGTTGTGCTGGCAACCTCCCTGTGTGTTATATGGACAAACTTCACCTGTGTTTCAACTGGTATGAGGGTGAGTAGCTGATGACAGAATTTTCATTTTTGGGTGAACTATTCCTTTAACGTACAATATTTTATGTGAAAATGTGGTTGTATCTTTCTTTGAAAATCAAACTACAGTTTTGAAAATAAAACTATAACAAACCAGTCAAACTAGAAAAGAGAGATGCAAATACATATAATAAGGTGCACAAACAAGGAGAAAGATGATAAGACAGCAGCATAAGGAGCATTTGCACTTTGTCTAGAATGGAATCTATAATTAGTGAGCTTGCTGTAGGCAAAGCATACTATTACTATTTTTAGTCTTTTTTTACTGGCAGACATTTTTTTGGCACCTTTCTTCGTCTACAGTTTTTCCGTTACATAGACATATCATACATCAAAATGTGTGCTCTATGTTGGGCGAGTGCGCTGATCTGGCAACCCAGTTCTGCTACAGGAAGGATGTTACAGTAAAGTTTTTTTTTTCCACCATTGACGTTAATCTATACACCGGACAGCAACGCTCTCATTTTGTCCCATGGTTTGTCCAATAAGTATTTTCCAGAGCAGAGTGACATGCGTTGTATTAAACTGAACCGTGAAAAGTGAAATATATATATATAATATATCATAATCATAATATATCATATCGCCGTTCTAGTAGAAGTTCCACAGGTGGGATCTCTACTAGATTACTCTACTAGATTAGATAAAATAAAATACAAATAAAATTAGATTAGATTAGATTAGATGTTAATAATCCCTGTCAGAAAACTGGATTCCTGCAGCAGCAAACAGTAACAGGTTACAGCAAAGAAGAATAGGATATAAATAAGAATAGAGTAGAAACAAGGTTGTAGTACACAACAGTCCAACAGTGGGAGTCCAACAGTGGGACAAAGAGATATTCCGCAAGGTTCTTTGTATTTTTAAATTTGGCAACAACTTTGAAAACTTTTTGCAAGCTTTTGCAATTTTGCAAAACACATGTCAACAATGTCTCTAGTACTTTGTCATTGCTGGACTGCTACACGATGGAGATATACAGTATATTTATAACAAATCAAACCAAGATTGTGAAATGGGTAAATGGAGCAGGGAGCAGTCCAATGTGAGCAAACAGACTGAGGTCAACAATGGATCAAAAGAGACTGATTTATTTAACATGGATCTTTGATTTCACACAATAATTTATGTGAAAGATACATAGTTGTATAGAGTATGTGGCTATTTATAGTTGATTGAGAAGCATTTTGAGTTGTTAACAATCCCCTGAAAGGGAAAATGCTTGGTATTATGTACAGTTTTTGAAGATGACATTGAGAATGTTAAATGATATAGATTTAGGCACTCACTGCATATATTGTGATGTTAGGTTAGGGCTGAACGATTTTGAAAAAATATGTAATTGCGATTATTTTGACTGATATTGCAATTGTGATATGATTTGCGATATTAGAGGGAATGATAATTTTTACATCATTATTCTCATTTTCATTGAAAACCACATTAGAGCCACAGACCCACATTTGATGAGATTTTGTCTCTCGGACCCAAATCTAAGAATATTTTTATTGTTAGATATGATTTTGTCCAGAATTCCATGACTATCTGTATTGTAGGCAGAGAGATAACAGTGACACTATGATCAAAACAGTCATTCTTCTACATTCTCTAATTGTGTTAACTTCTTATAAATGAAATAATGGTGAAGTTTAACAATTGATCAATTTGCTGGGGACCCCCTGGACCTCCCTCAAGGACCCCTGGTAGTCCCCAGACCCCACGTTGAGAACCACTGAACTAGAGGACCTGCTTTTCTGCAACATCATGCAACATCATGTTGCTTTGCTAACTTTGTTTATCATTTTGTTTATCATTTTATTATTACTTCTTTTGCATTTATACATGGACATTGTTTGGTGCTTCTAATTTTTCCTTTTCTTCCCCAAGTGGCCAATCATAGTGCCACCAACAAGACGGAAGAAAAGTAAGTGCGTGGGGTTTTGTCCCAGTTGTACTAGTGTTAACTGTGTTGACTGAACATATGGGTTTGACTGTTGGAGACTGTGTTGGCCCTCTGGGTGTGTATTGGTGAGCAGCTCTCCCTGAAGCTGAGTGGCACATAAAGCTGTACAGTGAAGTGATAACATTTTTAACACAATCAATAGTCGCGATGGCACAAACTAGGAAAATAAGGCCCATTGTTGAAAATAACCTGAATTATCCTGTAAAGGTTAAATAATGTTTCAGACTTCCGGCCACCAGCTTTACATACACAAAACTCATGAAATGACTGAATACAAGCTCCGTCTGTAATCTGTAAAATCACTGCTGTAGATCAGATGGACAGCCATTAACCCAGCATTGTTTGTGTGTGTGTGTGTGTGGTGTTTTAGAAGCCCTGCCCCCTGACACACCAACCTAAACCAGATGCTCCCCTCCTAGGCTCTATTTCGAGTTGGGACCCCCCACCCCCCACCCCTTCAACCTCAACACACAGCACCCCCAAACCCCCTCCAGACATAATGTCACATTACCCTCTGAGTCATTCTAATGAGATAAGTGGGTCTGCTCATCTGTTCCAAAACTAAACCTCTTAGAGCAGACCGGCTGTGAGTGCAGTTACAATAAATGAGATGCTCAAGGGACCACTGGTAGGGGATCTGAGATCAGCCGGACCTCATGTAGAGAATCTAGGATGCTCGGTGTGGAATTAGGGGTTCTTTTTCAGACAGAGGAACAAGCTGAACAAGGCCGCAGTAAACATGTTGTCCCCTCTGGTCCAGATACCAAATATCACCTTGTGGAAATGAAGAGGAGTCGTCCCAGGACCTTCACAAATGGGATTATTTATTTAAAAGGCCAGTCAGTAAGGTTTTTATAAAATGACAAAATAAATCTGTAGGGGGTTGACTGGGTTGTTGATCAATACGAGTGATTATTTGTCCAGCTGCTGAGATTTCTGGCTTGCAAAACTCACTTTACACATACATTGGACCCCTTCTATGCATGTTTCTATGCATGTATTACCAGCCACAACTGCTCTGAATAATGGTACTAATACTAATACTGATGCTATACTACTATATTCCTAATACTAATACTCATACCTATCTTAACCTACCCTGACCAGCTTCCTGTTGTCAGTAAACCACTTTGACTACTGAACCAACAGAACCATGTTAATAATAATACTAATCTCAAATGCAAATTCAAATTCAAAACAACTTTATTAATCCCAGGGGCAATTAGTTACGAGCAGCTTGCTGTACACAGAAAAACACAGTAACATCCAACAACATACAAACAAACAATACACCAAGGAGCTAAAATGTGGAATAGAATCTATAAATAATGTTGATAAATAAACTTGGTAAACACAATAAAAGATCAGATAAAAAAAAACAAAAAAACAGAGCATTTGAAAGTCGGATTGCAAAGGGGATAAATGCCCATGGGGATAAATCTCCCATGTCAAACAGATTTATTAGCCTGGTAATCTTGAAAGGAAGGAGTTTGTGTGTGTGTGTGTGTGTGTGTGTGTGTGTGTGGGGGCGGGGGGGGGCGGGTAGAGTTTTGACTGGCTAATACAGTTAGCCTACTTCCCTGACCCTCTCTCTCACAAGAGAGAAAAGAAAAAAAAAAGAGCAAGGCGAAAATATAACCGCAAATGGCAATGTGAGGGTCCAAGCCTATAATGACTACCACCGGGAGGACCAATTTTTACAATAAATGCCAGCCTATCTGGCTAAGAATAAATTACATGGTTGGAAAACTTCATCTACAAATTTATAATTATACAAGTAAAATTTCTCTATTAAGTTTGTTTTGGACATGGTGATACTAATAGCAATATAGTGAGCTAAAGGCTAATAAGAGAACTCACCACTCGTGCTGCACAGACAACAAGACTAATTTGCAAAACATGCACATTGCACATTTCCAAAAACATCCATGGTGGTTACATAAAAATGCCATAAAATTCAACAATAAAATTAAACCCTGGAAATTAAAATCACAAATAAAAATAAACGGTGTGTCTCAGAAGGCGTCCCAACTCACTCACACCCACTCAATAAGCCCGCCCCTCCATTTTATTTGATTTTTTATTTATTATTATTTTTCCTCCTACTCTTTAATTTTCATTTATATATTTACTTTTTTCTTCTAAGCCATTATACTTTTCACTCACGCACACACACACACACGCACTGACACAGATACACTGTTAAACCCCCCCAGCCTACCCTTCCCCCTTCCTCCCCTGTTCTTCCCTCCCCTGAAGATCCCTTAATAATAATAATAGATAGATTAATAACACAATTATAATTACTGAAATTTAAATGGGCTCGTTACTTGTTACTGGATTATCCGGTTTATGATCATCCGACTTTACGGTGGCGCAAGTGAATCAAAACACTACCAACCTCCCTGGTGACTTTATTTCTCAAAAGCGACTAGCGACAAATCTGGCGACTTTTTCTGACCATGGGAAGCAATGTTAATGTGTTACATCCCAAAGCATTTGGCAATAAATTGGTACAGCTGATGCCGGTTTTCTCTACTTGCTTGTCTAATCCAGAGAGGTCTGATGATCACAGTGTAGCTCCCTCCCTCTGCTGAGAGCAGGGACTGTAGGATAGGGTCCACTTGTAATTGTTACCGGCGTACGCCAAAACTGGCCCGGGTGGGCGGAGTCAGCACAAAACGGGCTACATCTGACATCATCTGGCGACTTCTAGCGACTTTCTGAGCAGCCAATAGCTACTTTCCTTGGAAAAGAGTTGGTAACACTGCTACCGGTGCGGTAACTTAGCCCATACAGTGTACTAATGCTTGATTTGAAGGCCTGTCCAGGCTACAATAAATACGCCTATCAAAACATATCTATTGTGTTTTATTATTCCATTAATTACTTTTCATCATAGTGACAATGGGTACAATGATAGATCAAATTTAACAGTTGTCTTGTCCCACACTGTACCACAGCAACACTAAAATAATATAGCTATGTGTAATAAGAGAATTGAAGCAGACATTTAAAAGTAACGCAAAAGTTACTTTCCCTAGTAACTAATTACTTTTATTATGCATTGGTCAAGTAATTGGTAAAGTAATTCAATTACTTTTTGAGAGAAGTAACTAGTAACTGTAACTAATTACTAATTTTCAGTAACTTGCCCAACACTGGCTGTTTTAATGTCTTTGTTACTTGCCTAGTTTAGTCAACATTAGAGCCACGGACCCCTTTTTGATGAGATTTTGTCTCTCGGACCCAAATCTGAGAATATTTTTATTGTTAGATATGATTTTGTCCAGAATTCCACGACTGTCTGTATTGTAGGTAGAGAGATGACAGTGAAAATATGATCAAAATAGTCATTCTTCTACATTCTCTAATTGTGTTAACTTCTTGTAAATGAAATAATGGTGAAGTTCAACAATTCATTGGCTGGGGACCCCCTGGAACCCCCTCAGAATTCTGACTTTATTCTCAGAAGTCAGAATTCTGACTTTATTCTCTGAATTTTTCACATGTGGCCCTAATCCTCTTCCGTATATATGTCATGAGCTCTGCCCTTTTTAAATTCCAATGTGACTGGTCCACAAATGGTAAATAAACTTCAATTTCAACTGTAGGTACACGGACCATAAACATTTCATCTAATAGATTTTCAATCTACTGCCTAGAGCGAGGCCAAAACATCCTCCATGTTGTACAGGATGTAAACTCATGTTGCTTCTGCCTCACAGTGAACATCCGATTAGATCCCTCTGACCTATATTTATCTCCAATCCTTAACCAGATATATGACCCAGACACTGGGCTGCACTGGGTTGCACACACACATACACAGACACACACACACACACATACACACAGACACACAAACACAGTTCTCCATCAGAATTTGAACCAAAAATACATTTAATCAATAAGCAGCCTACATTTACATGAACCAGTGTACAAGTTTAAGGCTAGACAGATGTTTTGTGTTTTTGGCTTGAGGTTTATGCTACTGAATACATGAACAAACTACATAAAAATATCCCTTTTCTTCTACCACAAATACACAAAAAGTGCAATACTTTAATTTGGAACATACATTTGCAGATCTTTAACCTGGAGATCCAGCTCAGATGTCTCATATGTGGGACAGGAAATGTGACTTGGATGCAGCCAGATCCCCCAGGCCTTAGCTCGGTCTAAACCATGATGAGCTCCAATGAACTAGAATGAGGCCATGCTATTGCCTTAGCTCTACCAGCAGATACAATACAATGAGAGGAGCGGAGAGGAGAGGAGAGGAGAGGAAAATGACTTTCAATCTTACCATGTTCCCCAGCTCTATAAGAAGTGAATGGACTTGTTGATTGTGTTGCTCATAGTCTGAACCCAGATTGGACGTGCGACCATGTGTATATTCACTGTTGCTTTATAATGCTTTATAATGCTTAATAATGCATTCCCCCCCAGCACCTAACCCGGGATGTCACGATTACAAGGTGCATGCCATCTTATCCACAAAAAAATTCAAAGTAAGTACCAGAGGCGGGGAAAAATCTATTCTTATAAGAATTGTGATTCTGCAATTATTTGTACTGTTATTGAAATTGCAATTTTTTTTATAATTTGTAATTTATTATTTCTGAATTCACATTTGATTTGGCCAATCCTGCTGATTGACCCCTCATAGAAGTGTGTGTGTGTGTGTGTGTGTGTGTGTGTGTGTGAAATATCTCTAAATACAATATAATAATATGTGGTATATTCTACGTAATTATGAATAGACTTACATGCACGTCCATGCACGTTTTAAGGACTAACCTAAACTAATAAAGAAAGGTAAACTGACTGACCACATCACTCATGTCAATGCTTTCACTTTCTATGGTGTCACTTTCTATGTGTTTGTCTGGTTAGGACTCTTAGGAAATCTACTGGCCCAATTTGTGCAACGCAAAAGGTTAGTCTACTGGCCCGGACCTGCATTCAAACAAGCTCAGGTGCTCTTGGATAGGGGTAGAGCATTTAAAAAAAAAAATGTTTAAATGTTCTAGCCCGTTATAATTTTATTTTTTAATAAAGGCTTTTAAAAGTTAAAACCTTCACAAGTGCCTTCCCATTTTTTTTTCATCATTTCAATTTCAATTTGTGGATTGTTTTCCTAATCCTGGCTTTAGGTAAAATGGTAAAACACTGTTTTAAAAACATTTCACGAGATTGCAAAGCATGAAATTTGCCTACCAAAAGTAACCTATATAGTTGCCTCATAATGAGCAGAAATCACATTTGTTTGTGATCTTATTACCTCAAACTACAAGCATTCATTGATTCAAATTTGTTTGGACTAAACAGAAGAAAAATTGGGTAGTTTGCATGAGCAGTAATAGCAACCATGACTGAACAGAAACAAGCGGTACCTACAGAAACTCTAACTTCATCAACAGAAAATCCAAGGAATCGTTATTGACAACTGATCTCTGGGAAGCGTAGTGCAAAAAAACCCAACACAGAATTAACCACTAAAACAACAAAAACAAAATAACAAGAAACTCACAGGTTATCACTTACTGAATGGTCTGACTACAATATACTCCAAAATCTTACTTTAACTGCCTTTAAAAGGCATACTGAGTGGGATTTTGCTGCTTGTGGCTTGTAAACACAACTTTCAAAGTTGACCCCTCCTCCCTGCGGTTGCCAGAACGGTAAAAACCGGTAAAAACCTGTAAAAAGCAACTGAGAAAGGATGAAAGGGGAGAACTATGTAAATGAGGTGTAAAAAAAGGGAGAGGAAGTGAGGGCTGGTTTAACTGTGTGGTGTCTGGTGCTTTGGAGGTAATGTGAGGGGAAGCAGCCTTGTTAAACTCAGACTCTCTAGTTAACCCAAGGGTGTGTACAGTAGGGTTGCAGGGTATAGCAGTACTATAAAAGTACTGAAATGTCCAAATTATAAACAGTACTATACTAGCATTTTCCAAAATACTTTCTTTTCCATAGTAACAGATAGATAAATAACAGATAGATACACAACAAGAGTAGATTAAGGTATTTTACACAGAAGTTAATACAGACCCTTTTCCCCCAGTCCCTGACTAACACAAACTGTATACAAACACAAATACAATAATGTGCCGTGTAAAGAATTTTGATATATCTTTAGTAGTCAATATGAGAATTTATTAATGCTTCATAGGTGCCAGAAAATAATAAAATAAAAGTGCATCAGATGCTGTGTTTTGTGTGTCAAATATTTCATTAATAAATAGTAAATCAGTGATTTACTATCAATTTGGTATTGAGGTACCAAAGATCGCATCAGTAGCAAAGTTTGAAAAAATATCTAATTGCGATTATTGTGACTGATATTGCAATTGCGATATGATTTGCGATATTAGAGGGAATGATAATCTTTACATCAATCTCATCTTCATTGAAAAACATATGAAAATGATTATGGTGTGATTTTTGCGGGGATCTGTACCAAACAAAGATGTATTCTTAAGTCTGTAGAATATGATGTGTAGGCCCACGACAATATTTAATTTAAAATGGTATTTTGACACACATTTCGCCTTTAACAAATATTGCGCCTCCTGCGATTTCAAAAAATTGCAGTAGGCCATATTGCAATTTCGATAAAATTTCGATTAATTGTTTACCCCTATAGCAAAGTCAGATTTTTGGTATTGAAACAACCCTGGTGTACAGTGATCTGCCCTAAACTCCAAACCATATCATTACATCCACACAGACAGATAGCTACTGGAAGAAGAGGGAATAGGTCCTGGTTATACATTTGATATCATCCACAGTCCATAAAGACACAAATAAGAACAGGTGAGAGAGCAAACACCTTCCTTGAAAGCATGACATTTTGAAAGAAACTACCATACCAGCTGGGAGGAGGGGAGGAAGAGAGTGGGAGCCAGACCCACTTGGCTGGTAAGTCTTTTCTAAACCTTTGGCTGTAGTTCATTCCACTGTGCCTGCCAATCCAGCCATACTAATACACACTGTAGGTGTTCCTACCATAAGGGATAATGTACAGCGATTATCACAAAAGAAGCCGCGACACCAAGCAGAGGTTTGCTGTACATTATCCCATTTATTACATGGCTGCTTACCAAAGATATCAGGATTTCCCACACATAGACAACCGCCACAATATCAGCACTGACCGGCACAATGTTTTTGTTTTTTTTCACTATTTAATTGTAGAACTGCATGTTGCGCATTGATTCGCTCAGCCCCTAATTGCTCCGCGCGCTCTCTCTCTCTCGCTCCCTTTCTCTGTCTCTCGCTCGCTCTCTCTGTCGCTCACTCTCTCTCTCGCTCTGTCTTTCATGCTCGCTCTCTCTCTCTCTCACCGGACCCGTCTGTGCGCCTCCCATTGCACATGCGGGCGTGAGAGATATATTACGGGGATATTTTTTTTCCATGTCAAGAGGACGGAATGAGTTTCGGGGATATTATGGATTCACCCCACCCACTGCAGATCCTTCGTGTGAACGCGATAACTGTTTTTATAAGAATCTTTTCAAATTTGGTATGGACATTGATGACCCCTACAGGAAGAACTGTATTGATTTTGACATGTTTATGATTATTATAACTCTTATTAATTAACTGATTAAATTAATCTCCATGCTGTTTGGACCCATATTTCACCAATGGTGCATTATATTGTATTGAAATTTTCATCAAGAGAATTGTTCAGGCAATTATAGAGATTTGTGTGAAATTTGCACTTTCTGTGATTAATATTAATAAATGAATTAGTTATTTTTTGTGCTGGTACTTTTTTTGTTATTATTATTGTTTTTCTCTTAGGGCTCAATTTCCCATGAGATGGTAAATGCTAGAAACTTTGCACCATGGTCTAGTATGGCTTCAATTAGACGCACAAGAAATATTACTCCCATCGGCCTGATGGTGCCGCTATAATTAAAGGTCAAAAATAAAAAATGTACAGTGCTGTATCTCCCACACAGTTTGTCCGATTTACATGAAACTTGGTACACATGTCCACCTAACCGTACTCTATAAATTTGCCCAATTACCACCAAAATCGGTCAGTAGCATCTATGGCCCTACGCTAAATTTTGTTCATAGATTGTTGATATCTACTGTAGTTTTGAAGATTAACTCTTAAAGTTGTGAAGGAGGCATGGCTTATGAGCTAAATTGTTATAACTTTGTGATAGATGGTCCAATCATCATGAAACTTGGACAACATGTTCACATATAATGAATGAATATGTGTGTAATGCCATTCAAATATTGGCCATATTTGAATCCATAATTGCCTGAACAATTCTCTTGACAAATTTCAATACAATATAATGCACTATTGGTGAAATATGGATCCAAATAGCATGGAGATTAATTTAATCAGTTAATTAATAATAGTTATAATAATCATAAACATATCAAAATCAATAGAGTTCTTCCTCTAGGGGTCATTAATGTCCATACCAA
The DNA here is from genome assembly GCF_046629955.1 of Centroberyx affinis. Lineage (NCBI taxonomy): Eukaryota > Metazoa > Chordata > Actinopteri > Beryciformes > Berycidae > Centroberyx > Centroberyx affinis. The sequence continues at coordinate 124,285 of NW_027279819.1, read as the reverse complement.
ATTTGAAAAGATTCTTATAAAAACTGTTCAAGTTATCGCGTTCACACGAAGGATGAATTATTTACATTTATTTTAATTAACATTAATTTTGAAAATGTAACATCTGACTAGGACAGGTGGTATTTTTTGCGCTGCGGTGTGCTTTTATGAATCACTTTTACAAAATGCAAATGATCAAAAGGGGTGGGAGTGGGGGAAAACCGGTATTTCACACCCTGCTGTTACAGTATGACGGCAGAGTTTTATCAATAAGCCCCTTTATATGAAGCTGCACTGTGGGCTGTGGAGTGTTCCTCCTTTGAAACGGTCAGAATAGAATAGAATAGAATAGAATAGAATAGAGTCCTACCTTCCACACTGTCGGAGCAGGAAGTGCCGATGCCGGTGTCGCCGCTGTCGGATGTGGCGCTGTGGCGACGGCCGCGATTACTGTTCCCGGGACCTGGGGGGTTGCCATGCCAGTTTGAGTCATAGCCAGGTACCCATCCTGAAGAACTGGTACTGCTACTGGTACCTAAAACAACAGCAGCAAGGCTATCAGTAGGGATTTGGCTGGGTGTCGTAGAAATAAATGAGCAAACCCTTCTGTTCACTTTATTATTCAACCGGCAGTTTTCAAACACATTTTCTGTCATGAAGCCCATTCCAGTGCCATTTCAAGTGATTGCATGACAATTGAGGACTAGTTCACCTGGTTCAGTTGAATGCACCAAAGAGTAGGTCAGCCCATATCATATAGTGCAATCTCTGCTGCATACATAGGTAGGTACTTTATTAATCCCCGGGGGGAAATTTCTTTGTTACAGCAGCAATAGCAATACACAGAATAGAATCACATAACAATATATATATATATATATATATATATATATATATATATGTATACAGTACTGTGCAAAAGTCTTAGGCATATGTCAAAGAAATCCATAAAGCGAAAATGCTTTCAAAACTAATGAAATGAAAAGTTTCTGAATATCAAAAATTTGCAATAAACAGTAGTCTACTGACACACTAATGCAGAAAACAAATAAACATCGAAGACTTCGAAGAAATGTATATAAAAAATCTAGGGTGCCTAAGACTTTTGCACAGTACTGTATATATACACAATATACACGTGTGGAAATATACAAATGTTACTTAAGAGCTAGGTGTGCAAAGGATTACATGCATTATAAAAATATTTACATACCACCATAAGATAATATGATATTAGACTTGAAATTAGATAGGCCTACACCACTCTAATGATGGGCTTATGCCCACCCAGGATTTAGCATATCTCTAAGACAGTTCCATCCTCAGCAGGGATCAGACTAATAAATATAATCAGTGGGTGTTCTACCAACATCTCTTGTTTTATCACTGCCAGAGTCAGCAAACACAGTGTACAAATAGCAAAGCAGAGCCATAGGAACAGCTGGCATATGGGATTGTATTGGAAGTATAGACTGTTACTATTCTGTTAGAGCCCCTCATCTGCCTGAAATAAATAGCCTCCACACACTAGACATGCAACATACTGGCAGAACAGTAAGAGGCAAAACACAGGGAGATGCTTGCACATAAACGTGTGCATGGACACACACACAAATATAAGATTATTGATAAGAGTACGCTATGATGATGTCAAACTTCAATATAGTTATCTTGGACAGTCAGTATACAGGCAAAGCAATAGGTGTCACTTCCGACTTCACTGAAAATACAGTTAGGCAGAGTCAATGAGAGTGTCACATTCAGATCAGGCTTATCTGATTTAGGCAAAGAAGTGTCATATTTAAAGTCTTGGTCAGTTACGGATAGCGGCGTGAAATCCAGACATGTCTTTGTTTAGTATGTGCTCGCACATGCATAGTATGGTGGAATGTGATATCAGCAATGAATATTCATGAGGTTTCTTCATGATTAAATAATACCTATTATTATAAATACCACACGATATATAATAATTATTCATTCACATTGTAATTTTAGACTTTTAGAATTTCCTCACTCCTACAGGTTTCCACTTTAGTAGACAAGGGTTTTCTATTAGTGGTGTAAGCCCAAACTTGGGTCACAGTTTGGTTAAAAAAAAAATTGCTTATTGAACTCTGCTGACATGATCTCAGCAGTGTTAGCTGACTGCATGTAAAACAACACAAATAAACTGTGTGGAACACACACACACACCTTTGTTTCTTAAAGGGAGCGATGGTTTTAAGAGAGGAGGCGTCGCACTATGACTGAAGCAACCAGCAAGGTGCATAAGATCTGTCCATCCATATTAAGGCAGATTTCAAACTAGTGTCAAATATTCCGCTTTCAAGATCAAATTATGAGAATTTGCGTACTTTACCTAGATAACATAGAGATGTCTGTCATTTATTACACAGATTGAATGCTCCATAAGCGAAAAACTGATGCTTAAAGTCTGAAATTTTGTAAGTTTCATCTACAAAGACAGAAAAATGTTTTCTATTTTTTACATGAAGATTGGACATCGAGTAAGCAGCAATTCACCGTGGTTGTGTACTAGGGCTGAACAATTAATAAAAATTTTATCGAAATCGCAATATGGCCTACTGCAATTTTCAAATCACAGGAGGTGCAATATTTGTTAAAGGCAAAATGTGTGTCAAAATACCATTTTAAATGAAATATTGTTGTGCAGCAAAGATGTCCTGGCCTACACATCATATTCTACAGACTTAAGAAAACATCTTTGTTTGGTACAGATCCCCGCAAAAATCACACCATAATCATTTTAATACGTTTTTCAATGAAAATGAGAATAATGATGTAAAAATTATCATTCCTTCTAATATCGCAAATCATATCGCAATTGCAATATCAGTCAAAATAATCGCAATTAGATATTTTTTCAAAATCAGCCAGCTGGGTGTCCAGCTGGCTGATGCACCGGGTCAGGGAACCACCACTACTACTACTTACAAATGAGTACAGTCAAATCTAAGTACACGCTTTACTGTCTGTATTAGGGCTGGGCAATATATCGATACTATATTGATATCGTGATATGAGACTAGATATCGTCTTAGATTTTGGATATCGTAATATCGTGATATGGCATAAGTGTTGTCTTTTCCTGGTTTAAAAGGCTGCATTAGAGTAAAGTGATGTCATTTTCTGAACTTACCAGACTGTTCTAGCTGTTCTATTATTTGCCTTTACCCACTTAGTCATTATATCCACATTACTGATGATTATTTATCAAAAATCTCATTACGTAAATATTTTGTGAAAGCACCAATAGTCATCCCCACAATATTGTCGCAATATCGATATCGAGGTATTTGGTCAAAAATATTGTGATATTTGATTTTGTCCATATCGCCCAGCCCTACTTACAACTGAACATTTAGCCCACTTCATAGGAAATACCGAGATATCGTGTATCGCCATTCAGCCTAAAAATACCGAGATATGATTTTTGGTCCATATCGCCCAGCCCTAGTCTGTATTTCCCTGTCTCTTTTCATGTTATGGTGTCACAAATGAAAAAACACTCTAGTTCTATAGCTGCTTCACCTAATTAATGACACTCAAGCCAAGGACCAGAGTGTCCCCTTAGCTGGAAACTTGCCCTATTTTCAAAGTATAATCCAGTTAGACAGGAGTCATTTAGCCTGTCCTATTTTAGTGATTAAGTGAAGGGAGGGGGAGAGGAAGAGAAGAGCAAAAAGAGGAGAGAATCCCTTGTTCTATCCCTCTGTAGTAAGTACAATGTCATGCTCCCATCCATCCATCCATCTTCCAGCCGCTTAGACTTAGAAAACTTGAATGTCCTCCAAGAGGCAATTTGTGGTACAACACAGAACATATAGACACATTAAAAGCACATCAAATCAAATAAACAGAAACGACAATAATCCAAATCATCAATAGCAGCCATCATAAATACCATCAAAGTCCAGGCAGACATTTAAAGTGCATATCGATAACTGTATACCTGAGCATATAAACCATTGAAAGCACATCAATAAACAGAAACCACAATAATCCAAAATCATCTATAGCAGCCATCATAAATACAATCACAGTCCAGGCAGACATTTAAAGTGCATATCGATAACTGTATGCCTGAGCATATAAACCATTGAAAGCACATCAATAAACAGAAACCACAATAATCCAAAATCATCTATAGCAGCCATCATAAATATCCAGGCAGTCCAGTGTACCATTAATTATAATAAAAATAACTAGTGAGTATACTGCACATCCCCTATGTATCCATGTATTACCCCAGACTCCCCATGGCTACCACATCTTGTTTAATTGAGTTATTGCCAAGGGAATCTGGGTTGGAGATGCAGTGGCAACAGGGCAAGTAGAGCCCCAGGGTTTCCGAAACATAGGCTTTACCCGGGTGGCCCGCCCCGGAAGATTTGTTCCTACCCAGGAAGAGTTTTTAAAAAATGTTTTTTAATTTTAATGTCAAGTTTGTCAAATTGATGTCACAGCTGGTGCTGCATTTTGGGATGCACAGACCAGTACACCATCAGCTCCTCCACTCCTTTCTCACTGTGATTCCATTCCCACTCTTTCTCATCGTGGACCTATAAAATGCACACAGACTGAGAGAAGAGCGAGACATGGTTTGGCATCCTTTGCTGTTTTTTTTTTTGAGTCGATAACACCAATTTCAGCTGTCTTGTTTTGTATTAACTTCTCAAAAGACAGCAGTTTTTAAGCGAGCTTCTATGTGCTGGGTTTGTCCTTTTCGGGGGCAAAGTTGTGCATTTAACTACTATCTGTTTCGGTGAGACCTGTTTACCTCCCCAGCAGGGGCGTGTCTAGGGGGTGGCCAGGGATGGCACTGGCCACCCCTGAAATCTGATTGGCCACCCCAGGTGCTAGCGCTGGGCGATATGGTTGAAATCAATATCACGATAATCATAAGGATTTTTCTCGATATCAATATATATATATCACGATATGGTTCATGTATGCAAAATCACGTTAAATAATCAAATTAATGTTCATCTCATTGAACCGAATGGTAATGTTAGATATGATTCCACTGAAAGACCAGCCCTACCAGGTGCCACCCCAAAATCCTGAGTTATGACTGGCTGATGGTCATGTTAGAGGTGGGACCATCAAGCCAGTTAATTTATTTTTCCAAAACTACGCTCCTTGAGTTCCAAGAAACACGCCAAGGGGAGCAAAGAGAAAACCAAATTAGGGATCAATGTGAAAAAAACACTATGTCTGACCAAATGGAATGCAGCACGCACCTGAAGATAAAGACCAAGAAGTAATGTTAGTAGCATACATTTTTTTTACATGCATACAGTTGACAGTGATGCCTGATAATTCTGGTTGTTTTGAACCTGGGCCTTGTATGGAAGAGGATTAGGGCCACATGTGAAAAATGTATTTAAATTCTGAGATTAATCTAAGATTTCTGAGAATAAAGTCAGAATTTTGACCTGGGACCTGCCTACATCCTTCCTAAATGCCGCACTCAGTGCCACCCTTGCTTGAGTCCACCTCGGCCACCCCAGTCAAAATGGCCTGGACACGCCACTGCTCCCCAGAGAATTTCCCCAAATATTTGTCACTATAGTCTACATTCACACCAAAGCTGATGCAAAATCTGCTGCCAACACAATATTTTTGCTTTAACAGCTGCAACATACCTCACCCGACGCCCCTAATATCAAACTCGGGGATTTAATCACTGCAATCTTAGAAAAACTCTTAGTAGCTTCCACCAGAATCACCTGTACTATACGATTCAACAAGATGTTGGACCTCTGTTATGGCTCCATCAAGCGGGCATACAAGTCAGTCGCGGGACCCCCGCTCGAACCCTCTGACCACAGTACTGTCCATCTACTGCCTGCGTATAGGTCTGTGCTAACGAGGGAAAAGCCCCTGAAAAGAGAAGTGAAAGTCTGGATTTATGACAGCTCCCTCACTCTGCAGGGATGTTTTGATTGTACTGACTCGTCTATTTTTAAAGAATCATCTGAGAATATTGATGAACTGACAGATAGATATTGATGGTGTTAATACAGATAAACAGCTAGCAGATGGGTTGAACAGTTTTTTTCTTCATTTTGATTTTACTGAAAATGTATCCGCTGCTGCTCACCCTGAAATAGACTTTAGTGTTCAGAATGTAACAAATATTTTTAGACAGACAAAGACTAGCAAAAGCCCAGGCCCAGATAATGTGTGTGGAAATGTACTGAAGACCTGTGCAGAGCAGTTTTCATTTGATTTTTTTTAAATCATTTGCTCTGCAAAAAGGACCTAAAATGTGGAAGCTTGCAACTAGAGCCCTGCGCCGGACTGTTTTCTTAATCCCGCTCCCGCCCGCTCCCACTTGATTTCTGACCATTACCACCCGCTCCTGCAATGTGTTTGTTATTGACCGCCTGCTTCCGCCCGCAGAAAAGTTAAAACCACTCACTCCCGCGAGATTTGCGTCGGGTCCTGTGGGTCCCAATCCCAATGCAGCCCTCCTGTCGGTAATAACGTAGCGAAATTACGTTCTAGTGCATAATTACATTCATACTAGTGCAATAATTACAGTTATTCTAGTGCAATAAGTACACCTACTCTAGGGCAAAATTACATTGTATTTATTTATTTTACTTATTTTAGAACATTGTGTTGTTGTGGTTGTTTGTTTTGCTGAGGTTGTTTTATTTTGTTTCGTTTCCCTGTGTCTTTTAAAGGTACTGTTTGTAAGATTCAGAAAATGCCTGTTATTAGTGACACCTGTGGCCGTTAAGGTAACTGCAGTCAGCATCCTGTTGCTTGTGCTCACGCGTGTGCCCGCACTCCGTAGGCGCGAGCGAGCATCCTGTGTATCGGCCAAAACAGTGACCATATGAACGTGATGGACCGGCATCATGTTGATAGATGAGGAAGCAGTTTCTTTTTTTTTTTTACTTGCATTCAAATGTCAGTCACATTTGCTGATCGCCATGGTGGCACAGAGAAAAAAAGTACGACCTGAAATTCAAGCTCTCAGTTGTCAAATTTGACAAAAACTCAGGAGAAGCAGCAGCAAGACATTTCTCCATCTTTTTTTTTTTTTTAATCTTTTTTCTAAAGTAGGCTACCGGTATTTTGATACGGGGCTCTCCCTCTCTCTCTCTGTGCTTTAGAACGTAACCACTGTGAAACAATCAGAAAATAACGTTTTATTTCTCTGATTCACCGGCTTTCTCGCTACTACCGCTCCCTCTCTTCATTCACTTTCTAGACGCTCGACCATCTCTCTCTCTCTCTCTCTCTCTCTCTCTCTCTCTCTCTCTCTCTCTCTCTCTCTCTCGGGCTATTAATTGAAGCTATATGTATGTTAAGTATGTTTTCAGTGCTGTGTTTTTGTGAGGAGGAACTGTGACTATGTGTGAACTTTGTCGGGTGATAACGTTACATTGGCTGTATTTATAACATTATAGGTCGGTGTTAGCTTGCTAGCCAGTTTTCATATGTGAAAACAGCAATAGTTTCACCGTGAGGCTCAGCAATGTCGCTATCTGTTATCTGCAATAACGCTGACTGTTAGTGAACTACACGGAATATGTACTGTATATGTATTCATCATTTCCTGAATGACTGTAGTTCACCTTGCTGTGTCATTACAGCTTACCATTGTTTATTTCACCGTTACTGTAAATCAGCATTGTAGTTCACTGTACAAACGCCAGATCCATGCAGCGTAGCTAAGTTACAGCTAGCTGGCTAAACTTAGCATAGCTTTGTGTACAGTTAGATAACGTTATTTGGCCGCCGCTGCCGCACACGGGAGAAGTTTGCCTTCAGGGCTTTCTGCCAGAAAGCCTTTCTGACAGAAATCCACGGTTATGGTTTGGGTAGGGGTTAGGGTTACCCTAAGGCTTTCTACCAGAAAGCCTTTCTGACAGAAATCCACGGTTATGGTTTAGGTAGGGGTTAGGGTTACCCTGAGCCTTTCTACCAGAAAGCCCTGAAGGCAAACTTGTCCTGTGTGTGCCGCTGCCTTGCATCGCTCTTGGCTAGTAGAAGGCAATCGTTATACACCTTTGCTTTGTAATGTTACATCATTTATTGTTGGCTAAAATCAACACTATTTGTCATAATAGCTATATAACTTAGTATCATGGATCACGTTAGCTGGTGAAGTGATTTGGCAAGCTAGCCAACTAACATATCCATTCAGAAAGTATTACGTTACGAGCAAGCGAGCTATAGTGAAGTAGTGAAGCTGAAGAGACTAGCCACGGGAGCGCGCATAACGTCACATCCGTTGGAATCTCCCGGAAAAAACGGCCCGAGTCCTTCACATAGAATGTAGCTTGTTACACTGTTACAGGCAACGGAGAAAGTCGGCTGAGGTCTCATTTTTTAAGTTACGTTACAACCCGTTCACACATTGGCAATAAAAAACGATTTAAAAAGTTTGTAAAAGTTACATATGGAACCTTTAACGCACTGATCAGGAGTAGCTCTCCTAATTTCGTTGTATTCTGTACAATGACAATAAAGGCTTTCTATTCTACTCCTCTGCATTTTATTTATTTTTTTAATCTTTAATTAATCAGGCAAGATCTCTTTTCCAAGAGAGACCTGAGAACAAGAAACATTCATAAGACAAGAACACAATCAGCAGACAGAAACAACATAACTACACAATAAATTTAAACATAACACTTTGATTTATCAAAAATATTGCACCATTACACGCAACCGAAAAACTCGGGATAAATCCCGTGACCCGCAGTTTATTTTTTGACCGCCCACTCCCCGCTTGCGTTGGGTCCCGCAGGACCCGCGGGATTCCAATCCCAATGCAGTCCTCTACATGCAACTACTGTCCCTGTTGCCAAAAAAACAAATCCCAGAGTGATGAATGATTATAGACCAGTTGCACAAACATCTCTTATAATTAAATCATTTGAGAAACAGATTCGAAAAAATCTTCTAGCACAGGTGGAGAACTTAATCGATCTATTTCAGTTTGCTTATAGAGTAGGGAGAGGAGTCCGAGGCTCATGCACGTGCATAAGAGGGGCAAACTTAATAAATTCAAATCTTTTATACAAAACACAGCTCTGCCAGCTCAAAACTAAAACATTCGCCAGCAAAAATAATTTTTGTCAGCACAGATTAGTCAGTATGGTAATAGAAACACATTGGTCGAGCTAGGTTCATTCTAAATAGAGAGAGCGAGCGGCGGCTACAGCATTGGCCAAACTTGATACATTCAAAATCTTTTATGCAAATCACTGTTCTGCTAGCTCGATCTAGTTCTAACTAAAAAATCACTACCAAAAATATTTTTTGTAAGCATAGATTAGTCAGCACAGTTCCTGAAACACATTGGTCGAGCTAGGTTCATTCTAAATAGAATGAATAGAATAAATAGAATGGCGGCTGCAGCATTGGCCAAATTTGATCAATTCAAAATCTTTCATGCAAAACACAGATCTGTTAGCACAATCTAGTTGTAACTAAACATTCAAATTATTATTATGGCTGTTTCACCTCATCTCTTCTGTGGATATATTAGTTTTCTCTCTGCAGTTTGCAGGGCAGGCAAGACTGTGCACATGTGACTGACAGGTATTAGGCTACATTTAAAGGCAATGCCTCAGCAGAACAACAAAAAAAGGAGAAAAGGCCATCTGCAAATTTTCCACCAGCGATGGGAATGACAAAGAAGCCAAGGTTTTGAATAAATCTGTCCTGAAGTGAAGACATACCTAAAATCCTAAGTGCAAACATTAGCCTAAATAGTCCAAATCTGAAAAGAACTGGCTCAAACATACAGATCTCAATCCATGTAAGACCCACATAATTGTACAGTCTGAACCTGGTCTGGTCTTATGTTCTGTTGTCAAACGAGCCTAATTCAAGCAAACTCCTGCTGTGTGCTCTGTGCAATTTGATAGACTGCTGGGGTAGAATTCAAAGCCAACTTTACATCACATTTAGGGTGTTATGGAGCAAACAGTCCTATCAGCCCCATCACTGCAGTTTGCATGTATAGAAACCTGCCTGTCTGTCTGTCTGAATGCCTCATATCTTCAAAGTTCACTACCCTGACTACTTGCCTAGCATCATGTTGTGCTAACATAACTGTCTGTGAGCTGGAGGAGAGGGACTCAAATACACAAGGTCATCTGTTTCTTTCAGATAACATACTGCTGTAAACATACTGTTTTTCTCCTGAGATTACAGTTGCTAATGAGTGTAAAAGTTGCCAAAAGCAAACAGCTTGAATATTTTAGAGCACATCAATGAATTGACGATTTGAAGATTAGGCAATGATGGGGTGTCCTGGGGGCTCAATTGGTGTGTACCATCTACCTGGGACGTCCTGGATTTCACTCCAGCCTGACAACATTGTCGCATCATCCCCCAATCTTTCCTGTCTCTCTTTACTGTGAACTATCTAATAAAAAATAATCTTAAAGAGTTCAGGTTAAGGTTAAAGAGAACAGTTGTTGGAGAGATTGCAGTAGTCCGATGTACTAGGGCTGGGTTTAAAAAAATCAATTTTCCAATTCAAATCGATCTTCATTTGAATGATCCGATATCGATTCATAAAATCCCGAAATCGATCTTTTAATATATGCCTGTAGAATCTGTAGAGTTGCACAACTTGCACTATATTGTGTTGACTGCTGTAGTGTGTTGGTCATGTTAAATAAAAAGTACATTAATGTAACTGCTTTGGGGTCAATTCTTAATGTAAACATTAATATTTTTAATAGTGCATCAGGTTAGAGGGTTCCTTGTACAATTTACAGCATTAGTTCTCTGAGAATCTCTTTCATATCCAAGCAAAATTGATATTGTAACTGAAATCAATCAAATCGGAAATCGAATCGAATCGGGACCTTGTGAATCGGAATCGAATCGATTCGGGAAATCAGTGGCGATACCCAGCCCTACGATGTACTGTTAATATCTACTGCCAAGACACTGGTCTATTAGGGGTGAAACAGATCCCGAAAGAAATCTGAACCGTTCAGTTCGACACCCACGGTTCAATGTGAATAGCCAAACGACAAACATGAGGTGATGCGCACATCTGCGCAGATCAATTTCTATACATTGACCAACTTTTGATTTTGTGGCTTCCATGCCGATATTGTGGCGGTGCACCCCAGAAGAACCCAGCGTCACTCTGTAGTCACACTGGCAGCAGGAGGAGAGGAGGACCAAAACAACTTGCTCTTCCCGCAGCTTTAAGCGATCTCTCAGTGAGTTCACACAGAGCACAGAGCAATAACCAAAACCTCGGGGGCAATGATGCGCGGGTCAGGTTTTTTTCAACCTGCGACCGCCCGATCCGACACATCAACATCCGAATCCGCCCGTTCCTTCTCAATATTATCTTCAATCGACCCAACCCGCCCCACCCGCGGATAAACCTGCGGGACCCACGGGTTTCGGATTGACCCACGCATCACTACTTCGGGATGTTTATAGTGAAAGGTTTGTAGCTCTATTCAGTAGTGGAAAATTTCAGTACATGATTTAAGTTGCATTTTATGTTGATGCCCTGGACTAAAACACAGAAGGTTGCATTTTATGTTGCACTTCATGGTGATGTTGGCCTACATAACCTACAGTGCAGGGATATTTTATGTTATAATAACAGAGGAGTATTTACTTTTGAAGGAAAGTCTTTTAGCTTTTTGCTTGATTTAGTTATACTGGACTTTAATTTTCAGTGAAAAAAGTTTTCATTCAGGAAAACTTAAGATTTTTTAAATAAATACAATGTGTAAATTGCAATTTGCAATTGTATTTCCCCTCCCCAGTGCACCAGATATATACCGAACCGAACCGATCCAAAACCGTGACCCCAAACCGTGATATGAACCGAACCGTGAGTTTTCTGAACCGTTCGGGTGAATGCAATACACATGCAATATATGCAATACGTCAGGGGTCGGCAAGTAAGTTTGGCCTCGGGCCAAATTTTTTCCAAGCAACTGAATGGTGGGCCAAAACATAATATCTTGGACACAACCTTTTTTTCTACCAAACAAAACTTTTTTTTCCTAATCTATACTATTATATATTGTACAAAAGAGTAATTTAAGAAAGTTATTTGTTTAAAATAAAGTAACTTGAATTTGCTACAGACTGTTATTAGTGTGTTATTACTGCTTTGTCTCCTGCTCCACTCTGTGGCTGCGTTATAAAACAGCTTATAATAGTAACCTGCTGATAATGTGACTGCTGTCTTTAATCACCGACAGACTGTCTTTTAAGACATGAATGTGTGTAAATCTCATATTTCCCCTCTCCACACAGTTAATAATAAATGTGTATCATTTCCATTTTGAAAATGACTACTTCTTTGAGCCTAACTAACGTATTGTAATAATTATTTTATGGACTCAGGATTGGATATCCGACGTACGTTACTCTCGCGTTACATCGTTACCCGCGTTATTGTGCGGGAGGTTACATTGTGTGCACAGAGACATTAGCAAAACAAAATGTCACTGTCAAAAGCAATGAAAAGAAAAGTTGACAGCGAAGGTAGGACGTACAAAGAAGAATGGAAAGAAAAGTATGCATTCATCTTACCTGATTTTATTAACGCCAAACCAGTCTGTCTAATCTGCAACGAAGTTGTTGCAGTTTGCAAGGAATATAATATACGACGGCACCACGACACAAAGCATGGCAAGATCAGAGATTTTCAGTGTCATCTGGCGGGCCAGATACTATTACAGGCGGGCCAGTTTTGGCCCGCGGGCCGCTAGTTGCCGACCACTGCAATACGTGAATGCAATTTGCTGAACAGTTACACCAATCGTTACAGTCTATATACTGGGTATTCTACAGAATCTGTCTATCTACAGCAGTGATTCTCAACCTTTTTCATATCAAGGACCCCTAACTTAGCCCACATTAGAGCCACGGACCCCCATTTGATGAGATGTTGTCTCTCGAACCCAAATTTGAGAATATTTGTATTGTTAGATATGATTTTGTCCAGAATTTCATGACTGTCTGTATTAGAGAGATAACAGGGAAACTATGATCAAAACAGTCATTCTTCTACATTCTCTAATAACTTCCTGTAAACGAAGTAATGCAGAAGTTTAACAATTCATGAATTTGCTGGGGACCCCCTGCAACCCCCTCAAGGACCCCTTGTGGTCCCCGGACCCCACATTGAGAACCACTGACCTACAGAATTGGCTGGGGTTAGAATACATGCACATATGTGTGTCTCCTCAGCAAATGTTCCAGTGTTAATAAGTGCTGAATATTCGTAACAATTATTTTGAATTGATGTGTTGATTGGAGAGTTGTTTGTCCACTCATAGAGCTGATATGGCTCTGGAGCAGCTGTTCAAAACTATCTATGGTGTTAAACTCTGATGGTGGAGACCTATAGAAACAATGGCAGTGTTGATTAAATCTAATCAGTTAAATTTACACTGACACCGATTTTTCTGTGGTTTTCTGTGGTACACACAGACACACACGTCCTTAAATTTCCCTCAAATCCCTTTTAATTAAATAGTTTTGACTTAATTTGTCTGCTGAGTTATCAATATAATGTGATGTGATGTGGTACACAGCAAGTTGTATTTTCAGCTCTATTTTTAAATTTTCAGTACATCATGTAGAGTATTGCAATGTATCGCAATATGTATCGTATCACAATGTATCGTGATACAATCGTATCGTGACCCATGTATCATGATACGTATCGTGAGGTCCTTGCCAATAGCCAGCCTTACTATAAATAGTAAAACCAGAGAAACTGATACTTTTGCAGTGGTCTCTTAATTTTTTCCAGAGCTGTATGTGTAAAGCTTGTTCTAAAATTTTGCACAATCAGATGACAAAACAAGGGAAAGCTCAGTCCCACCTCCCTAAATGACACTGCAACTCTGCCCCTCTGATTGACTATTAGTATGCAAAGCACGCCCAATGTAATTGAAGGCAAATACGCTTATTAAGCATATCATATGCAGATTAGTTATGAGCATCCTACCTGCTGTGTTCTCATTTCTGTTAGATCAGATCTGTCAGCTTGGTGGCAGCAGGGCAAACTGGCTGCTGGTCTCAATAACATTTTCCTACTGTAGAGAAGCCTAATACACTTCGTCTTCACATGGCCAACACGGTCAATACTACATAATGTAACCCATCTTCCGTCTTTGCAACAGCAGCACAACATTCTCATTGCTTGTCTATGGTCTTGTTCGTTGTGCTGGGCCTTAAAAACAGAACGAGCGTTTCCCAGTAGCTTAGCATCATCCCGTTAGTCTCACCGGGACCGTTATATGGTCGTCTGGACCCGGCTACAACCCAGCTGCTCTATCGATGTACTTCATGATCAAACCTCACCTGTTTTATAAGATTCATATCCATCTTCAAAAGCACTTCTGCCCCACATCGTTTGTGATTTCATAAAACTCCCAACAGGGATAAATGGCAGTCAGACCAGAGCAGGAAAAAAAAAACGAGGCCAAAATGTGATCTTACAAAGATGGAGAGAAGGCCTCAAGGGTGCCGCATGATTTCATGGCATCTTACAATACAAACACCGAAACGTATTTCCAAATTTCTCTTAGCCTATCTCTAAAAAAACGTCCTCTGTCCCAAATCCGATCCATAAATTGAGTGTGGATGCGCTGTGGTTGTGTGGAAGGATGTGATCTCAGCAGGCTCCTCCTCCAGGCTCACACCGCAGTACTGCTGCCAGGCTATACACTGCATGATGCTGCGTTCACGGCCTATCGAAGAAACGGAACTCCTTAGACCGTCCTCATCCAATTAGCCTACTTTTCTTTTTTTTTTTATGAACTTAAAATCAGCCGCAGACGAACTGCAGCAGGTATTGCTCCCTTTTCCTAAGTAGAGTTGATTTATTATACGGAAGTGTATTGCATTCACCCGAAAAAAAATAAATAAATAAAACAGAACCAGTTTCATTTCAATTTCATAGGCTAATTCTGAGAAAAGATCTCGTAATTCTGAAATAGTTATTTAATAATATTATTAATTCATTTCATAATATTATTTCATAATTCTGTGATAATTGTCTCAATAAAACAAAGCGGAGATGTTAATGCGTGCTTGTAGAGGTGCGTTTCACAGAAGGCCAACGTGACGATTAAACAGCTAGCTGTTTAATTTAATCCAGTTTAATTTGAGACATTGGGAGATACTAGCGTCTGTCGGTGATACAGATGGCATGGTCATTAGTTTCTTGACTTTGTACAGGCACCGTAGGACTTAAGGGTTGCTCAGGCGGAAAGCCCACTCTGATCTGCCTGACAGAAGATGCTTTACACTCACCAGAATAACCAGAAATAAGATTTCCGGTTTGAGCATTTAGCCTTCAAAATAAAAGCGCGAACGTGTAGAAACAGATTTAAAGCAATGTATTTGTATTGACGCGTGACACCAAATAAGTGAATACACAGATTCATATGTTAGTATGTATGTCATAAAAATAATGAAAAAACGATAATATGTGGCATTTTTATTTATAACTTTATAAATAAAAATGCCATATATTATTGTTTTTTCATTATTTTATATAGGGTGCATATTAGGTGCTATAGGGTGCATATTACATATCTATAGGGTATCCATATTACATAATCCATATCACATCTATATCATATTGACTACTAGCATATTGACATACTGACTAAATTGGACACGGGGCAGCTTTCATTGCAACCACACAAGATATATGCCAAAACACTATATGCTAAAACTGTATTTTAGGAGCGCCCCGGTGGATCAACTAGTAGAGTGCATACCATAAAGTCAAAGTCCTTCCTGAATTTGATCCCTTGCCCTTTGATGCATGTCATCCCCTCTCTCTTCAAGTTTCTCTCTGCACCAAGTTTCATGTGAATTCGATGAATGGCCTAGGAGGAGTTGCGAAAAAAGTGTTTCTTAAAGAATTAAAAATGGCAGAAAATTCAATATGGTGGACAGTGAAAGTGATACATGAATTGGACTCGGCACCTTCCAAAGAATCTATGGACAAGAATTGTCTAATTGTCTCTGTACGACACACGGTTCAGAAGTTATTGGCCAAAACGTAAAGTTTCTTGTTATAGCGCCACCATTTGGCCAATGTGCATGGGCTGCCTTGCCTGAGTAGTGTGTGTGTGTGTGTGTGTGGGGGGGGGGGGGGGGGGGGGGGCATAGGATCCCACCTGCCAAATATGGTTGCTGTAGGGCTTGCAGTTTCTAAGCTACAGATACTTTTAGCTGAGAAAAAGATGAAAGAAAGAAAAAAGAAGAATTACAGCAAATACAATAGGGTTCCAGCACTACGTGCTTGGACCCACACAAGTGGAAAAACCTTTTTCTACCACCTCAGGAACATCTCCAAACTCCATCCCACGCTTAACCTGTCAGATGTGCAGAAACTTGTCCATGTCTTTGTCTCCTAAAGCAGTGGTTCTCAACCTTTTCCATATCAAGGACCCCTAATTTAGTCCACATTAGGGCCACAGACCCCCATTTGATGAGATTTTGTCTCTCAGACCCAAATCTGAGAATATTTTTATTGTCAGATATGATTTTGTCCAGAATTCTATCTGTACTGTAGGTAGAGAGATAACAGTGAAACTATGATCAAAATAGTCATTCTAAAATGACAAAATAATGAAGTTTAACAATTCATCAATTTGCTGGGGACCCCCTGGAATGTCCTCAAGGACCCCTGGTGGTCCCCGGACCCCACGTTGAGAACCACTGTCCTAAAGACTGGACTATTGCAACACACTTCTGATCGGGTCTCCTAGCAGGAGCCTCCATAAGCTCCAATACATCCGAAACAACGCTGCCAGGATCCTGACGGGAGTGCGAGAAGATGAGCATATCACAGCCATCCTACACTCCATACACTGGCTCCCTGCCCCCTTCAGGATCGAATACAAAATATTTCTTTTGCATCAGTGCATCTATGGAAATGCCCCTCCCTAAATCAAGGAACTGCTCACACCCCAAACCTTCACCTGTAACCTGCGATCCAGCAACAACCACCTTCTCCGTCCCCCCAGGACCGAGCTCCACACCATGGGGGATCGGAGCCTTCTGATCGGCTGCACATCGTCTGTGGAATACTCTCCCTGACCAGCTGAGGGCGCCACAGACTCTTGATGCTTATAACAGGGGCCTAAAAACCTTCCTTTTTAACAGAGCCTTTCCTTAACTTTGTGTTGCTTTTATTTTTTTGTTTTCATGCGTTATCTGTGTAGTAACTGCACCCACACCGTCATTGTCATCACACATCTGGAAGGGCCTTGCATCCTGTGTGAGCCTCTGCCCTGATAACGGATCAGGAAAGTGGATGGAAAGTGGTTGGACCGGAAAGGAGGCCACTGACCTCTTGGTAAATCACTCCATTTTCACCCTAAGAGCTGGTATCAAGGACCAGACCTGGTAAATAACCATAAAACACCAACACTCAGCCCTGTCTTTGGTAATCCCTAAAGAGACAGAGAGTCTGAGATGACACCCATTGGAATGTTGTCAAAATCAAGAGAAATCTTTGATACAGACTCATGAAACCTTGGGTATCACATTGTGGTGGACTCTAATGTATATGTCTAATTTTATGTGTAACTGTGATGTTCTATATAATAGTTATTTACATTATTCAATTTCGTTATCTTTACATGGGGCTTAGATAGCCATGTTTGATATTAAAGTGTTCAGGAATTTGTGTTGAGTTTAATAATGTTCGTAAATCGCAATGTTCAAAGACCAGGTCACTCAACTCACTCGATATCTCGATCAGTTTCACCAGCGAACCTGGGAAACCGAGACAGAACTGAGAGAAGTTTCATGCAATAAATACACAAATGAGCTTCAACAACAAAAGGAAGCCTTGCAAGTAACACAAGGTAAGTATGAAGACCTCCTAAAGGAGCATGAGGCAACTCAACTGGAGTGTGCCACCACAAAAGGTAAGTATGAAGACCTCCTAAAGAAGCATGACGCAGCTCAACTGGAGCTTGCCATCACTAAAAAGGAGAATGAGTTCATCTTATCTGAGAAGACGAAGCGGCAGGAGATCTTGAAAGATGCCCTCCCTGCTACCATCTTGATGAATGAAGGTCATGAGAACGAAGCGCCTCCCTATGGCTTGAGTACAGTTGAAACGACAGCGGACAGAGTCACTTCCATCCCAGTGGTGGAAGGAGCCTTCTCTCCTCCTCAGATTCCCCGAGTGGATCTTAAAGGTGCATATCAATGTCATCAGCCTCCAGCCCCACTGGGCATGTATACAAGAGACCTAGACAAAATCGCTAGGAATATCTTGAAATTTAACCCTGTCCTGGCTCAAACGACACAGCGACGTACCTCAGACAGTTGGAGTACTACCTTCGGAGACATCCAGAAGCACAAATGGATGACAAGTTGTACCTCTTGAAAGTCACCTCCAGTCCAGAGGTCAACAGCTTCATTGAACGTCAAGCCCCTGAAGTCCAAGCTAACTACGACTTGTTGGCTCAGGCCCTGACGTGGGAATTTTCAAATGTCAGTGACAATGAACCTGACTGTTAAACGGTCCAAGAATGAATCACCTCATGCCTATTACCACCGCTTGCGAAAGGCATTCTTCGGTAATATGAATGAGCCAGGAATGGAAGAAGAAAAGTCATTTAAGCAACTCTTCATTCGCAATCTGCATCCAGTGACCAGCCTCCACCTAGGCGTCGCTGCAGATGAAAGCATAATAACTAATCTCCAATTGCGCAAACCTGCCACTAGGGCGTTCAACAAATTGAAAGTGCCGCAAAGTAAGTCTGCTGAGCACCATGTTGTTGTTAACAATCTCAACTCAAAGTGCCGTAGGCCTACGACTTGAAGGTATGCCAACCTCGCACACTCCACCCATGGCCATTAAGCCATCGCACTCATCATACAATAAAGATTCTAGGTTTCGCTCCAAGCAAACTGACTTTCAGTCAGGTAAGTCTAGAGCTGGAAACCATCCAACTGGCCAACATGAACGCCAGCCCGCACGTAACCGCCCGTCAACGCGAGACTACGGTAACCATAGGAACTATAAGAGACCAGATGATCACCATCATCGCTATGGATCCCAGAATGATAGGTGGCGCCAAAGGTCATTCTACCGCCACCATCATGACAGATCCCAAGAAGATGATGCACCGCATGGAGAAAGCCAGGATCGTGGTAAGTCATTCAACATGTCAGCTGAGGAAATGAGATCCATGTGTAAAGAATTCATCTGCAAAACTTTTGAGAAAATGCTCAGAGGAAAGAATGGTAAGCAGTTATGACTAGCGGCGGTGGACTATGACCCACCAAAGAATGAGCATAAACGCTCCAAGACCGGCTTGCCTACAACAACTGAAACCAAACAGAACACATGTGTAACTCAGACAGTGATTCCTTACATTGGCAACAGCCAAACCCTGGATCCTGGAGAAACATATGATGATTTGTACTTGAGGCCAGACAATGTGCCAATGCCTGCCAAAGCTGAAGTTGCAACACTGAAGAGAAGGCCGCCTTTCCGCCGGTTCTTGTGCAACCTCATCAGAAAGGGTACAAAGCGAAAGCCCTTTCTTTCAACCAAGCTACTCCCTACTCTGTGATGCTCTTGTGGACACAGGAGCTGACTTGACAATCATGTCAAGTTCCGTGTACGACCAGCTGCAGACAGCCTCTTTTTCAAATGGCAGATACC
This sequence comes from Centroberyx affinis, assembly GCF_046629955.1. NCBI lineage: Eukaryota > Metazoa > Chordata > Actinopteri > Beryciformes > Berycidae > Centroberyx > Centroberyx affinis. The sequence continues at coordinate 104,595 of NW_027279819.1, read as the reverse complement.
CCGACATAGACCATTGTGATTTCAGTATCACAGGTTTCACGGAAAACCAGACCCACATCGATCGAGTGATGCTTGTTGAGCTGAAAATTGGACCCATGGTCCTCATGCATCCCGTCTATATGTCAGAGATGGACACTTTTCCTCTGATCCTTGGTATGGACCTCCTTGATCGGTTTGAAGCCTTGATCGACCTCAAACGCTTGAAAATCTACACTCAGGTCAGAGAGCCACTGCCCATTCCCGACAAGTGGTTCCACGAAGACCAATATGATGCTCTGTGCGTGGATATTCTAGCTCAGAAAAACATCCTTGACGATGCCCTTCTTGACTCAGCTCCAGATTAAACCAGCCAGGCTCGAGAGCCATGGCCACCTGCTGAGTTCTTCCACAACCAATACACACTCGTGTGCTGATTGATCAAAGCCTTGTTGTGTGCTGTGCAGTCTGACTACTGTGCCTCTTCTAACCATTGTGCATGCCCTCTGTGTCATCATCACGATGAAGATTTTCTGGGTGCTCGTGTTTCTATTCAGGGCTTATGTGGTTGATCAGAGCTGGACCAAAGATCAGTTTAATGATGCTGAAATTGACATAACTTCACAGGTTACACCAGTTTGAGAAGTTCAAGTTCACACAAGCTAATCTGCACGGCTCACCGTGCTCCGAACATTTTCTGGGTGTAGTTGTAACAACTGCCTCTAGAGAAGTCAGTTCCTCCATCGACAGCCTGACCATGAGCCGCATCCTTCCATATTTGATGACTTTTAGCCTGGTGAATGACATCCTTTCAAGAACCATAGCTGGTAATGTCATCCCCTTGCAAATGCACCTAGTCTAGCCTAGGTAATGTTCCGCATCTATACATAAGCCCGAAGGCTCGAGAAGTGGCCTTCCCACTCAGCCTCCCAAGTGTAGACCATAAGAACATCTACAGGTTGAAGGATGTGATGAATGTTGGCATGTGGAAAAGTGACACCCAGGTGAAAATGAACGCTTCTTCTGTTATGGCAAACCATGACAGTAATTTCCAATTGTACATAACACTTAACCTAATAATGTGCACATTAATGAAAGACAATCACATCAATTTTTGTGTCCAAGCAGAACCTTTGTGAGGAATGACACCGACCAATCGTGTGGCATTCACCCATTGAGCAACAGCTCGCATTGCAGAGCCGAGGTTACCTCCCGCTCTGTCACAGACACCAAAGAAATGGTTGGGAAATGTTGGCTAGTTAGTTCTCTTGCGTCCGTTGCCACTCTCACGCATGGAAGACATGACACGGCTAACAGAATTACTCAACCACACTATGTGGATTCAATGTCCTAGCCTGAATCCTCTGCCGAAACAAGCCTATAACAGTGATAATTTTGATGGCCTTGGCACTGACTCTGGAAAGCTCCTGAGCCTGCGTGCCGTCCACTCCAGCACTGCCCCAGCTTGTCAATGATTCATGAAGTATGCCTTCAATGATGACCTTAGTTTAGCAATGATATATATGCTCATTTAGCTACCACAACTTATGGTTAGGATATGAATTTAACAATTAGTTTACACTTAGACTTAGCGTGCATGTTGTTTGTCAAGTTTATTAGTGATTTATTATAGGAGAGACCCTTAGAGAGCCCTATCACACTTCTGTTAAAATCCGCTGTTACATATACACACCTCACTGCCCATGTGTCTGACAATGATCATACTGTGTGCCAGTGATGCTTGTTTGTGTCCTGCAATGATGCTCCAGTTCTTTCCAGGAGACGCACCATTACCGGACAAGTGGGGGAACGTAGTAACTGCACCCACACCGTCATTGTCATCACACATCTGGAAGGGCCTTGCATCCTGTGTGAGCCTCTGCCCTGATAACGGATCAGGAAAGTGGATGGAAAGTGGTTGGACCGGAAAGGAGGCCACTGACCTCTTGGTAAATCACTCCATTTTCACCCTAAGAGCTGGTATCAAGGACCAGACCTGGTAAATAACCATAAAACACCAACACTCAGCCCTGTCTTTGGTAATCCCCAAAGAGACAGAGAGTCTGAGATGACACCCATTGGAATGTTGCCAAAATCAAGAGAAATCTTTGATACAGACTCATGAAACCTTGGGTATCACATTGTGGTGGACTCTAATGTATATGTCTAATTTTATGTGTAACTGTGATGTTCTATATAATAGTTATTTACATTATTCAATTTTGTTATCTTTACATGGGGCTTAGATAGCCATGTTTGATATTAAAGTGTTCAGGAATTTGTGTTGAGTTTAATAATGTTAATGTTACGACGGTCACTTATATTGGATAGACCTGGGAACCAAAAGTAGGGTTTCATGCATATGTAATGAGCCGTAACACTAGACATGCCAGCCCACGCACACACCCCTCAACTGATCACAACAAAACCAAACACACACATTTCCAATGCGGATTTCATGCACTTTACGTAGTCGCTACACGTGTGCTAACGGAGTCTGACAACAACTTTGTTCCAAAGTTTGTCTCCAAAGACAGACTCAACTGCATCATCATCAAGCCAAGTAGAAAGCCTGTTTCATCCGAAACAGTGAAGAGAGCCTTGCTGCCTTCCTATCTGCCTGACAAATACACACACACACACCAGCACGTGTGTCTGTGTGTCCTGCCTGCTACAACCTCGCTATCAGCTATCCTGCTGAGTTTGAACTCTGAAGAATCATCAGAACCTCCAGAGTGGGTCGGCGTCAGCCTTGAGAGACCCACAGCCCTGTCCAGCAGCCTGCGTGCTCCAGCCTGCGTGCTTCACTCTGTTGCGGCCTGCTGAGATCAACTGAACAGACGTCGGATCTTCATCCTCCAGCACCTCATCGAGCCGAGACTCCTCACAGCCTCCCGGCCTCAGCGTGCTTCATCTCCCTCCGGACCTTCGCTGTGTCGTATGTACTAATCATTGTCCACTGGGCATCGTATCATACGTCACACATAGCTATTCCATTACATTCACACATCTCACACATATCACACACTTTATTACGACTCCCTATAGTAGCCTAACCATTCAGTTATTCAAAGATTCATTTGAGTCAGTTTTCCAGATAGTTATACTGTCGCCCCTTTATTCCTATCTTGCCGACTCATGTCTTCCACTGCTCATCTTCCATGATTGTGTCTGCTAAAATATTGGTTTAATTATCAGTATTGTATATTCACATGATCATCTATTCCTATTGCCATTGATTCATCACAATTCATAGGTATACAGCTTGTATATACTGTACTATATTCACTTGTATTTACCTGATTATTGAGTGTGCCTTAGTTTAGTAATAAATATATTATTTTGCATAAAGTCACCTCATGTGCTTATTGTGTGGGTTTAAATTCAAACATGCCGAGAGTTCACTCCTTCAGATGAGACCTGTTGATGCTGTCTGTTATCTGGTGCCCCGTTCTTAATTCTCATTGAAGCTAACTCTAAATTATATTGATATCAGACACCATTAATACCTACCACCACTACATCTGTAAACTTTCCTTTTTAATAAGGCCTTTCCTTTGTGTTGCTTTTAATGATCTTTGCTGTTCTGTTTTTATGCAAATATATATTTTTTATATAAAGGGCATATTTAATCCAGTGAATTAATACTCATCTTGAATAGAGAGGTCAAATCCATTTTCCCTGCTGCTCAATCTGTCTTCTCCTTCCTTTTACACATGCCACTCTCATCTGGCTCTGCAGATGACTAACAGCATGATGCAGAAATACAACAAGTACTAAATCAAGACAAGTAATAGAGATTATTCCATATCAATGCAATTGTCAGGATGCTAACTAACAACCCAAAAACTCACACACAAACCCACACAACCAACAATTAAAGTCCTCAATTTCATCTTCAGTAACATTGGATTATAAATCGAACTATCTCTATATTAATAACTACTGAAAAAGAAATAGAGCAGGGGCCACATCAGGGTCTGCAGGAGATCTACAGTGCATTAGGGATTTTTCACTTGTATCTTGCATTTGCATGTCGGCTCAAAAATCAAATGCATGTTTTAAAGAGTAACTGATCTACAGCTGGCTATTAATATTGACATTAACAGCAACTGTCAAAGTATCCCACATTGTCTTATCAATGCCATAGCTGGCAGATAGTTGGAAAAGGCCACAGTTTTGCGGGCAGTCAAGCTCTCTAAACAATGAAGACACAAAATTGAATAAGTCAACCAAAACAGCAGATACTGTCACACTGAACAAAGAAAACACTAAGAGCAGCTATCAATACTGCAGTGAGCCTTTTGTTATATGGATCTTTGGTTGATAGTATAAAATATGTGTACTGGTAGTATAAAATTGGTGGAACTGGTGCTGTTACAACTAACCCCATTGTTAGAGCCATTTCTTTTCTTTACCTTTTTTATTTGGATTGTGTAGAGGAATAGCATCACCTGGGGGCCGAGTCCCTGTTTTCACCAGACAAACAGCCCATTGTTACTTTTTTCATATACCAACATGTTCTGGTTGTTCTTAATAATTAAAATTAATTGTCATTGCTACAGCTAGTTGAAATCTTTAATACGACAGACCTAATATAGGGTCAAATTACAACAAAGACTAGTGGACTTTTTTCATCACATTAGTATATTATAGCTTTAGGATTAAATAACTGAACGAAGATCCAAATGAGAACCAAACGAATGGCTGTTTAGTGAACCAAGGCAAAAGCCCATCACTAACCTGCACTACCAGCTGTCAAATAGCAATGACTCATAATATGTGTATGATATTCTTTATGGACAATGGTAAAGCAGTCCATGAGGCATAGTGGATGAGTCTGCACTGTAGGGATCAAGTGCTTGTAAGGTGTACACTTGATGGTGACATTACTGTGTAAATGAGGCCAGTGTAGTATTTCAGTGTTAGAATCAGTGCTGTTGTGTGTTATCAGCACAGAGCAGACTGCTGCTGCTCTCTTCCTGTCTCTACACCAGGAAACCACACACACACACACACACACACACACACACACACACACATACAAACACAGGAACATTATCTTGCACGTACATAAATACACGTACATGTGCTCTATAACAGTGGTTCTCAACCTTTTTCATATCAAGGACCCCTAATTTAGTCCACATTAGAGCCATGGACACCCATTTGATGAGATTTTGTCTCTCGGACCCAAATCTGAGAATATTTTTATTGTATATCTACTGTAGGTAGAGAGATAACAGTGAAACTATGATCAAAATAGTCATTCTAAAATGACAAAATAATGAAGTTTAACAATTCATCAATTTGCTGGGGACCCCCTGGAATGCCCTCAAGGACCCCTGGTGGTCCCCGGACCCCACGTTGAGAACCACTGCTCTATAAAATAGAACAGGTTAGCTGTCCATTTTCTGGTAAATTGTTTGACTAGACAGACTGGTCATATGTGAATAAATGAATGAGATTAAATTAATAATTTTAACTATAGATAATAGTGTGGTACTGTGAGTGTGCTACGATTGGTCCAAATTTTGTTAGGCAGGAGTCATGTGGAAAAGCTGAGAAAAGTACATCTGTAAAAGTGTAAGGTGATAAGATTCTCTTTCCAAATCAATTATTACTTTCCAAATTAATTATTATTATTACTTTGCAAAGTGTGAGTAAGTGCAGCGCTTTTATTTTCAAGTTCAGCTTCCAAGCGCAATATACAGTAAGTTTTTTTGACGATGACACGGTTTACCTGATAAAACATATATATACTATATATCTCTGTATGTATAATGTAACCCTAACCCTGCCATAGCAAACATCCAAACTTTCCGAGTCCGATTTGGCTCAGAAAACCTAGTCCTCGTCCAAATTAGATTTTATTGTGGGTCTTGTTTTGTTTCTTTTTTACATGAAACACCCTGTTTATTCAGTTTTTCAATAGACATCTACTGGTGTTTATGGAATTTAGTAAGCCTTGATAAAATATATTGGGATTTCCACATGTCGCCTAGGGCAGCAAAAAGGCCAGAGCCGGGCTTGGATCAACAATCCAATCACCCCCCAACATGTTACGGTCACTTTGTGCTATAGGGGAGTAAAAGCCTGATTTATTGCACTTTTAACTAATTCAAAAGATTCCACATTCCCTACACTGACAGTCCAATGTCTATAATCTAAAAGCCTTGTCTATCTGCAAAACTGACTGAGCTGTGCATGTAAATATCTTAATGTATTTATCAATACACAGGATATGATGTTACTATCCCTTGTGCCATAATCCAAGGTGAACATTCATATAGAGGCCCAATTCAGAGTTTAACAGAATGATAGAACAGAGTGATACCATACAAATGAGTACCATAGAAAACATCAGGCTATGCCATCATAAATCTACAGCACCATAAGACAAGCAGCAACATTCATCAGCTACCTATTCTAGCTTCAGGGTGAGTGAGTCATTGGGGTTATCAAGTGCGGCGGGCCTTCCTTCCTTCACCGATGTTTTGTTGACTTAGGCCCATGACACCTCAAGAAGGCTCAACGGTGTATTCCAGCATCCCAGAAACACCCCCTCTTTGTCCAGCCTCAGCAGACCCAAGTCCAACAAATTAATTTGCAAACAAATTCTTACAAAAGCCTATGCTAATGTACAAAAATGCTACCAGGCTAATGCTAGCACAAGGCTACCTCAATATTTCTAGACACTTAGGCCCGTTTATGCAGGCTCTAAGTCCTATTACCAAACAAGTAACAAGTAACAGTACTTTACACATCTACTGTAAGCTCTTGCGTAGTATGAGTCCAATCCTCATGAAAATGAAATGATGTATTCAGGGAACATTGTAGATGATGCAGTTTCATCATGATATCTAAAAAAAAGTACATATTTGACAAAAAGACGTAAACGGCGAATTGGATTGTTTTCAATGTCTAGATTTCCTTAATAGTTTGACTGATCTTAGTATAATTATTTTCAAAAATTGTGTATATAATGTTCTTTGATTTTCAGAATTTTATCTTCAATACTGAATTCATGACAATTATTTGAATTATGCCCTTATTGTCAAGCAAGCCTTCGTTCAGTGGCCGGGCCATGGGCTGTCCAGTGGATGGCAGCAGTTAGAG
>NW_027279819.1:0-92500 GCF_046629955.1 Centroberyx affinis | reverse complement strand
CAAACTTTTCACTTTGATTATTTTTGTTTTTTATCCGACCACAAGTAGATTATAAGTGTATAAGTTTAAAAGCTTGCACAATTATGATCTAAGCAACACGTGGTACCATGGCCGGGAGGGGTGGGTAACCTGTGCCATCTGCGTTTGTGATGAGAATATTAGTATTAGTCAGTATAAGCACCTACTTTGTTCTACAAACACCACAGTGTTACAGTATGGCCTGCCATGAGTTTTCTTAAACAGCTTGGGCCTAGGGATGTTCCTAACGACTAATTTCCCTGTCGATTTAAACGAAAATTTAAATGTAGACTAGTCGACTAGTCTAAAAGTAAGAAAACACTCAGAAAACAGTCCAAAATGAACAATTTAATCTATAAGGTTGAAACGTTGTCCGAAAAAATATTGCATGTATTTAAGAGCCATTTGAAACCGTTAATATTCTTCAATAACTGTGGCACTTTGCGCCGTTTATTATGAACGTTGTACATTACAAACGACATGACAACTCACTAAATAAAAGTTAACAAATAACATTTAAAATAATAATAAAAAATATAAAAAAATAATAATCTGTCATCAGAAAAACTACCAATAATAGGCCTACAAAAAAATAACAATTAGGCCTACTGATCGACGTGACATTAGATTATTAGGCTGTTCAACAACGGCGTGCTGTTGGTAATCAGCTTCAAACAGCAGGTACACACACACACACACACACACAACGTGGTAGGCGTACTTACTCGACTGACGAAACATTTTTGTTCAGCGAAATCAACATGTCAACATGTTCGGGTGAAAGGCGAGACCTCAGTCTATTAACAATAAGTCCAGCAGCTGAAAAAACTCTCAGCTGGAACAGATGTTGCAGGCACACAGAGATAGTGACTTGAAGCCGGCATAGTTTTGGAAAGCGTCGCGTCTTCCCGCACCACCACACAAGTGGATCTTCGTTAGGTGAGATACAGGTTTACAACCTTATTTTCTTTTTCTAGATCAAAATACTGCCAAACCGCGCTGGAGATGTCATCTCTGTCCGGTCCCACTTTCCACCTTTACGTCCGGGCATAACCGCCTGCTGGAGCTGCAGTCCCGGCTAGTGGCAGGTGGCTGCGTAACATCTTAGACGCATCAGTTAAGCGGCGTACATTATTAATAATTAGTTTAACCGACTAGTATTTCTGGTGCCGATTAGTGAGGGTAGAAACGTTTAAACGACTAGTCGACTAATCGCGCACATCCCTACTGGGGCCTAAATGTTAGTGTGTTGTGAAAGTACAGGTCTGTAGGAGTGTTTTGACATATAATTTGTGCAGTAGCAATGAAAGGTGACCTATGCAGTGTCCAATCTAGTGTAATTATAGTTGTAAATGGCACATATTATGGCATTTTCTATTATTATTATGACTTAAAATATTAATCAGGGTCCTCATTTATTCGATTTGACAATTAAATACAAATTAATTGGTTTAAAACTGAATTTCTGCACGTTTAAACTCTTGCACTTTTATTTTGAAGGCTAAAAGCCCAAACTGGAAGTATTGTCTTCCGGTTATTCTGGCCAGTGTAACGCATCTAGAGCTCATCAAGGACCTGGATAGCAAATCTGAGGGCATGGATTCCTGATCCGAGGGCAGGGTTTACAAATCTGAGCTCACGGTTTACTAATCCGTGGGTATGGATTTCCACATCATTTTTTTTTTTTAGGTGACCGAGGGTTTTCTGTTAAATCAATATTTCATTTTTCTTTTATAGTTTAAAAAAAACCCAACAACAATATTTTTTGTTTGATACAACTGATTGTTTGAAAAAGGATTGATACAACCGATTATGTATATATCGAGTTGAAAGAAAGCAGCACACCAGTATAATGATAGAAAAGAATATAGCCTAACGAAAAAGACGTCACCTCATTTTCACCAATTTATTTTTTGTCCACAATATTATAGTATGCAGTCATTTACTTTAATGCAGCTGACGTGCACGCAGCACGTTGCCGGATCTAAAACGGAGCCGGTGCAGACTTTGGAGATACGCATGGCTTCTGATTTTGTTGGACTACGCACCCATCTGTTCCGTATTTTAACCATATAAATGTATATAAATGTATATAAACGATTTTGCTTACTGTGGTCGTTTATTACCATGTCGGTAAACAAAATAGAAGGTATATACACCAATGTCGCTTAAATAAATGTTGGACATGAGGTTATCTATGGAGCTGCTGAGAAGCCTTATTTGGTAACAGTATGCCTACACTACACATTAGTATCCTATATGTTACAGTTAAGTTCCTCATGGTACAACTTGAGTTGTTTATGGGAAAAAAAAAGCAAGTGTTACCAAATGTAACCCACGTGGGTCCCAGAAGATGTAGGCCTATCGGCAACGTTCATTATGACGAACTCCGACAGCGAGGGGAAGGCTGCGCTTGTTTTTAACTTGTTTTGACTTTGAGACCTTATTATAGCCCCCTTTATGGGCACACTCTGTCACTAGATAGTGAAAGGCCTAACATCTCTATGTGCTGAAATAGAAAGGTTACCAACGTACGGTCGACATATGGGCAGAACAGAAAAAAAATAATTATAGGAATTCCTGCAATTACAGTAGGGTTTCATGGCTACGTAGTGAACCCCTAATCATCTAAAACTGTTTAAATAGATAATCCTGTCCAGTCCATTGTTAACCACTTGTAATTTCCTTCTTTCCAGATGATCAGATGAAATACCCAACTCTCCAGCATGTCAATAAGCCCAGAACAGGAGGCCTTGATTGGTCGGGTGTTTGAGGCCTACGTGACAGAGCACCATCATGGTGACATCCTTCAGATTATCACCGATACTAAGGAGGACACCCATCACCCCGTTGTTGTCAATGCCATGACATTGTTTGAAGATAATATGGAGGTGATGGCAACTACTTTTTTCTGTTTTTCATAAATCATCATAATTTTTCAGCTTTCATAAGATTTCAGATCGATTTCCATTGGAGTATCCAGGTGCCTGCTTATACATGCCGTACATGCTGCATTATAGCCTAGATTCTGTTATAGCAATAATACCTGAGAGGGGGTTTTTGATGAGGGGGTTTTTGATGTGATGTTTTTGAAGTCTCGAGTCGAGTCTTGCACGGCAGTCAAGCCGTAAGTAAGTCGAGTCTCACAGCAGCAATACCGGTATACCTTTTAAATACCGCCCAGCCCTAGTGTTGACTCCAACACTGTATTCCACCGGGACAACTGCCCACAGCAACAACCCGGTAATATGTACATACTTTTAGTACATAGAATCTATTTGCACTAACTATATGGTATGTGTTCATCCCTAACTATCTCTGGCCACAGGTTGGTGACTATTTCAACGCCTATCCCAGTGAAGTCCTGGCTATATTTGATGAAGCACTACAAAGAGCAGCTGTGGAAGTGTCACAGAGCTCTTCATACAAGGAATCTGGAGGACAGCGAGAAGGAGGGCAGAAAGTGAAACACGTTCTTCATGTCCGCATCACAGGTTAGAGAGTCAACTGGGACTGATGAGCAGATGTTAAATGATATTGCTCAGAACTAGAGAAGCATATTTTTGTAGTTTTGTAGACTTCACTGTTGTTCACAGACCAATGACTGTAGTGCAAGAAGAATAAATAGCCTTTTATGTCTTGTTCTATGAGTATTTAAGGTAGGTAGGGTGTCACTCAAACTCTTTTAGGGCTGCAACTAACGATTATTTTCATTGTCGATTAATCTGTCGATTATTTTCTCGATTAATCGATTAGTTGTTTGGTCTATAAAATGTCAGAAAATGGTGAAAAATGTGGATCAGTGTTTCCCAAAGCCCAAGATGACGTCCTCAAATGTCTTGTTTTGTCCACAACCCAAAGATATTCAGTTTACTTTCATAGAGGAGGAAAGAAACGAGAAAATATTCACATTTAAGAAGCTGGAATCAGAGAATTTTGACTTATTTTTCTTAAAAAATTACTCAAACCAATTAATCGATTATCAAAATAGTTGCCGATTAATTGATTAGTTGACAACTAATCGATTAATCGATTAAACTCTTTTACTCCCACTCCACAATGGCTGCTACAAATGCAGAGGATGTGCACAATGCAACAACATGATAAAATGTGAATACTTCTGTCATCCTCATACTGGCAAAAGATTTCCAATTAATGATGTAATAAAATGCTTTACTTCTCATGTCATCTATATGATAAAGTGTCCTTGTGGTTTGGCATATATTGGGAAAACTGATCGTCCTCTAAAACAGAGAATAAGCGAACATAAGAGCTCTATCAGGAGAAATGATAGAGATACCCAGTGGCAGTTAATTTCAATGATTGTAAACATCATCTCATCATTTAGGTTCTGTGGTAAAGAATAGGTGAACCCACCAGATCAAGGTGGCAATGTTGAGAAGATCTTAAACCAGAGAGAAGTATATTGGAAATATACATTACAAACCCTATCACCGAACGGACTGAATGATGAGATACCATGGAATGTGATGCTGTAACAAGAATGGTGTCTACTCCTCTATGTTGCTAGATTTTGACCCTTGAAGTTTGCTCATCATTGGTAAAAGTGGACTTGGCCTATGACATTATGGCTTATAACTCAAACAGAATTTCATAAACCTGGTAATCATGTTTGAACTTTTATGTGGAACATGCACACCAGTTTCCATACAGATCTGACCAAATTTTGCCCAACAGCAACACTTGTCTTCACTAGTGAACACAGTCATTTTTATTATTTTATGTGTTTATTTGACAGGGACAGTGCTCCATAAATATATTGTGCCAGATATAGCTGTAAGCTAATTTCTATCCATAAAGCCAGTACAAAGTTGGATTTTGACACATTAACTTGCCATTACATTTTTCTGTTTCAAAACAGAGGCCCTGATGGTTTAACAGCCTAATCTGGTAAAACTGACAGTAATCTAAATTTGGCTGCTGCACTGACATGAACCCTGCCATGCCGCTAGTGGCTATATTTTTCTATTTATTGTTTGTTTGTGTATTTCCCTACTTTTACTAGTCTGCACTTTGTCGCTCCTCCTCTGTGTGTCCAGGTCTGCCAGTGTGTCCAGAGCTCACTAGAGACACCATCCCCAGGTCCAGAGATGTAGGTCACTTCCTGTCTGTCACCGGCACAGTTATACGCACCAGTGTTGCCAAGGTAACACCATTGCAGATATTTTTGTCTGTTCAGTTTGTATCATTTTGCCAGATAATTCATCAGGTATATTTATGAATATGTGTGCATCTCCTGATGTGAAAGTTGGTTATTGGTCTTTTGGTGAAATTCCAACTACTAGTTGGCATATCTTGCATATCTTGGGGTATACGCTCTACTGAATGCCATCTAATTTAAAATATAAAAACGTAAGTTCTTGTGCATTTAAAAGTAGAACACACAGTGTGTGTGTGTTTGTGTCTGTATGTCCATCGTCACCATAGATCTCTTTTTCGCATATAACCAGAGGACCCTTATTTATCCAAAGAGCACCAATTCCACCATTTTTATCATTAGAAGCTAAGAAGCATTCCAGCCTCTTGTTTTTTGTTCATACATTTGTGCTGGCAGTGTACTCACAAACAAGCAGCAGATAATGTACACAGGGGAAGCACACATAAAGAAGCAGTAATGCTGATCAGTTATAGTTAGGGCTGGGCAATATATCGGTTAAAAAAATTTGGTTAAAAATATTGTGATATTTGATTTTGTCCATATCGCCCAGCCCAACTTACAACTGAACATTTAACCCACTTCGTAGAAAATACCAAGATATATATCGTTTATTGCCATTCAGCCTAAAAATACCGAGATATGATTTTTGGTCCATATCGCCCAGCCCTAGTTATAGTCCATTAGAACCACCACAGGACAATCACATTAAATGCTCTGACACTTTCTTTACAATAACTATGGACTGCAAGTCATCAGTATTACTGCCCCTCCATGTGTGCTTCCCCTGCATTTATCAATACATAGGATATGATCTTAACAAAAAAGTGTAGCCCATATTTATTAATGAAATACTCTCCACCTCTCATAGGTCCTGGAGTACGAGCGCGATTACATGTGCGCAAAGTGTCGGCATGTTTTTAGCATGCAAGCCGACTTCGACCAGTTCCATACCTTTGTCCCACCCACGGCCTGCCCCAATCCCGATGGCTGTAGCTCCTACAAGTTCACCTGTCTGTCTGGAGGATCCGAGCCTGGTGCCTGCAGGGACTACCAGGAGATCAAGATACAAGAGCAAGTAAAAAATGCCTCTTTGATTTCAATTAAATTCTAATTCACAGCAAGGAATTATGCATGTGATGCTCATTTTTTTTTTTGGCTATGATCCTCTACTTTTCTAATTGCTTAACACATTGGTATCTCCCTACTTTGGTCAAAATGCTGTTGCTGTAAGTAAGATTGTGTTCTTAGTCTGGTTAAATGAGGGTTAAAAATTAAATTGAAGAGATTCTCCTCCCCTCCCCCCAGGCCCAGAGGCTGTTAGTGGGCAGTATTCCTCGCTCTATGGTGGTCGTCTTGGAAGATGACCTGGTGGATAGTTGCAAATCTGGTAAGAGCTGTAAATGATAAGGTTTTATATTTTCTTGATAATGAAGTCCCAGTCAATTCACACAAATCAGTTTGACACACACCAGGATGACTAGTGCCATAACCAATTGTTTGATGCCATTGAAGGAGTGGTTTGCCGCTGTTCACTTGATTCCTTACAATGGCTCTACAGAGATCATCAAAACTTATCAGATCCAGAGACATGCCATTCCCCCGAGACTTCCACCGCTGCAAAAACCACTACAATACCCAGCGTGCATCGCTCAAGTTTTTTATCTAGCTATAAATTCCTTGTTTACATAAATGCCACCTGGCACTCGTCGCTAGTTGTCTGCAAATGCAAACAGAAACAAAACTGCAACAAGAGTACACAGGCCAGCAAAAAACAGGATATGAATTCCCATTTCCTTTTGCCTTTATAGGTTAACACTACATTACGGTTTGCTAGTTAAATGTTTAATTATCATTGAGTTAATTTATCATTGATTAACCACTAATTGATATACTAGTTCGTATTACAGTTTTTCACAATTGCTTCCACACATTTCCTGAAACTAAGGCTAATTTTCTCAAAACTCTAAACACAAAATCACTAACACAAAATGCAAAATGCCACACACAACCATCATATGAATACATCTCATTAACATCTAGGGGTGTCACGATTTCGATTCTAAATTGAAAATCGATTGAAATGAGTGTTCGATTTCAACCTTGGAAATCACACGCAGGTTCGCGATTCTCCCAGTATTTTTTTTCTCTCCACCCCTGCCTACTTGCACACGTCTGACGGAAAAAAAAAAACAATAACATTTCAATGACGACACAGCGTAGCTGCTAGAGAGCGCCCGTTCTATATTTCACTACAGCGCCCAAGAGTGCCCGTCATTTTTAAATCGTTTAAAATGTACCAGAAACTGAAAATCAAGTTATCAGCTTTGTTTTATATATACTTCAAGTTGTCATAGATGAACCGGAACCGGAAAATACTGTATATCTGGTGACACTGAGATTTTCCCCGGGTTTAGTTGTCCGTCTTTTGATGGAAATTGCTTGTTCTTGCTCGATAAAACAAGACACAAGATCACCTTCACTAAACAGCGGGACCTACCTGGCTCTCACCGCCGCAGACGGACGCTGTTTTCCGGAAGGCAGTGCGCCGAGACCAGAGTCGGTAGGAGGACTGGCCGGGTTGCAGCAACTTTTCTCCATATAAGTTTGGCGACTTTTTCCATATTTGTTTGGCAACTATTACTGTCTGATCTTATTACTGTGTGGGCTGAAGCGCTGGAGGTTTTGTATGTATTTTGAAAGCTTATCGTTAGCCAAGATAGGAAGGATCTGTTTTGTTGTCATACTGTGAATGTTGACACTGAAGTAAGGAGACGCCCTGCATCGCCTTGCCATGTATTTGGTACCAAATTAAAGGGAAAGTTGTGTTTTTTTAAATGGAAAAACTTTGAAAAAATTTGACCATATGGCCTTAGTGTGGTACATTCCAAAAAAAACAAAAAACATATGGCAGTTATATCACACTTGATACCATCTTTTTAAAGAAGAATTTGAAAATGTAAATGACATTTGTCAAGGCATAAAACCAATGATCTGTTGATCTTTACAAATCAAGACTTGATAGTTTAACAATGGCATAGCCGTCAGTGCTGAAATTTTTTTTTTTTAAATCAAATTGAATCGTGACCTTAAAATCGAAAGTCAAATCGAATCATGGATTTGGAGAATCGTGACACCCCATTAACATCCGACTACACTTCCAGATCCAATGTTATCAAATTGCCTGACCTGACTTGGCTAAGATAAGATAGCACTTTATTGATCCCCTTGGGGTTATTCAGGTACCACTGCAGCAACTGGCAGAACAGTACCAAGGAAATCAAGTACAGGAATATAATTAAAGAAAAGAGGTAATAAGATAAAATAAAGGTAATGTACATAATATAGAACTATAGAGACAGTGCAAATAAATGCAAATAATAAATGCATATATATACAGTATATACATAGTCAAGAGACTGCTACTACTGACTGGCTGTTCTTCACAGTTGAGAAATAGATGCTCAGCCCTAATTAGAAAGGCAATCTAATGGCATATGTTAAGTGTTTGAAGTCAAACATAAGGTGAGGTAATAGCCATGTGTTAAAAAGTATTGGTCATTATACATACACAAAGTGTGAACTGAACCCTTATATTCAGAATCTGCAATGTTTGAATCTAAATAATCTCAAATTTAAACAGTGTTATCTAATGGCATACGTTATGTGCTTGAAACTAATATAAAAAGTAAAGTAATAATTAGCCATGTGTATTCAACATCTGTTGGTATTAAAAATGTGTTTTGAAGCCAAATACAAAAGTGTGTGTTTTATTCAATGAATCTAATATGATGCATTTAAAATGTTCCGAAAAATGTGTTGTTTTTTTTTGTTTTTGTTTTTTTTGTCTCATTTTCACGCGATGAATAAATTCTGTTTTTTAACCCTTGCTGCTACGGTTTTCAACTTTGCAATGTTGGCACCTGTTTTAATTGATGATTTAATTTATTTTTTTATACTTTTTGTATTGATTTTTATATAGATTTTTTTATACGGCACTGTTAAATTTGATGCTCCTATATGTGAAATTGTTTGTGTTTTAATGTCCCTGTTGTTTGTAATGGAATGTGTAAGTAGGGTTCCTCTGAAAAAGAGACCTTGGTCTCAGTAGGACCTCCCTGCATAAATAATGGTTTAAAAAAAATGTGATCTTGTGCATTCTTGTGTCCTCTACAATGTGTTTGATGTAATATCCAACGGCTGAAGTATGATTCCAAAACAAAAGAACACCAAGGACGAATAAAGATCCTGGAAGTTTACTAGCCAAAATGGAACCACCAAGATTCAATGCAACAACGGGACATTGCATACAAATGGCGCTATAGTCTATAGTACAGTTTATAGTATACTAGTGTGCAGTGCCGCCTATATACAGTAGTCTATAGTACTGGGCAGGTAGAAACAGCTGGAAATTGAACACCTGTGTGTCTTAACTGATCATGCAAACACACACAGTCCATCTCAAACTGTAAAGATGTTTTCTGTTCTTCAGTTCATTCACACAAGTATCAACTTGGCATTCTTAGATTTGATAGTCACCTGTAGTGTCTTTTTTTTGTGAGTGTTTTTGACTGAGGTGTGATTATTTCTCGTTTTTCACCTGATGGTGGCAGTATACAGTATTTTGCTCATGGTGTTGCTGACAATGATAATTTGATTGTATGTGGTGTTCCCAGGAGATGATGTGACAGTGTACGGGGTGATGCGCCAACGCTGGAAGCCCTTCTATGACGATACGCGCTGTGAAGTGGAACTGGTCCTCAAAGCTAACAACATAGAAGTTAACAACCAGCAGGCTACTGCTGCTCTACTGATGGAGGACATCCAGAAAGACTTTGATGACTTCTGGCACAGCTACCAGCATGACCCAATTGCAGGTATGGAAAAATTTGCCTCACAGCAAATTCCTGTAACAGGACGGTTGTCTCAGCAAAAAACAAAAATCTGTCTCCTCAAAGCTGTATTATCACTAAGATCAACAAGTGTAAAGACCAACCAAGCATTTGCTTATTTGTCACTGCCACATGGTGGCGGAATTTGTGGAATTGAATGAATACATTCGGGATCAGCAATGGATTGAATCCATCACTGGAGGAAATTCCCTTGCTGATTTTAAATTACCTTGGTCTTCGGTAATTTAAAATGTAACCTAGTGCAAGACACTGCAATGGGGAAGCACACAGCACCTACGCTCTTTAAATTTTGTTTATAGACTGTGTTTTGAAGATATTAACTCTTAAAGTTGTGAAGGAGTCGTGGCCTATAAGCTAAATTGTTATAACTTTGTGATAGATGGTCCATTCATCATGAAACTTGGACAACATGTTCACATAAAATGGATGAACATGTGTGCAAAGCCATTCAAATACTGACCAATAGGGGGCGCCACAAAGGCTAGAAAACTGTATCTCCTAATCCAATTTGTGAAATTGCACTAAATTCGGTACACATGCTCTAGGACCATGTCCTAGTCAAAATCTGAAGTTTGGTCGTCATTAGTGAAAGTGGCCTATGACATTTTGGCGTATAACTCAAACAGAATTTCACCAATCGCTATGAAACTTGGTAATCATGTTCCAACCTTTATGTGGAACATGCACACCAATTTCCATACAGTGCCGACCAGATTTTGCCCAACAGCAGCATTTTGAGTGTACAGCTAAACACAGTAAAGCCAATACGAAGTTGGATATTGACACCTTTTAACTTGCTATTACATTCTTCAGTATCAGAACTTAATAGCCTTGTGCCTGATTGCTCAACAGTCTAATATGACAAAACTGACCGTAATTTTAATGCAAACTTCCACGTTTCAGCTCTGGCTGCTGTACTGTCATGAACCCAGCCATCACCGCTAGCACCTATATTTAGGGGTCCCCAGCACGTAGTGCTGGGAACCCTATTGTTTTTGTTAGGATTATTATTCCGCTTCTTCTTCTTCTGCCCTAAAAGTATCTGGATCTCAGAAACCGTAAGAGCTACAGTGACCAAGCTTGGCAGATACGTTGAAAGTCTCAGCCGCTACTCAGGCAATGAAACCCAAGTCAGTTGGCCTCATGGTGGCGCTATAAAATGCAACTTTACGTTTTGGCCTATAACTTCTGAACCGTATGGGCCACAATCAAAATTCCTAACTAGATTTTCCGCCATTTTTAATTTTCTCCAAAACTGTTTTTTCGCTACTCCTCCTACAAATTTTGTCCAATCTTAACCAAATTTTCCACACAGCATGTCTGGACTGTCCTGCACAAAAGTTATCGAGCAGTTTTTTGATAGCCCACACCGTGACTTCTAAAGTTTGGTCAACTGTTGTGGGTGGGGCCCATTTCACAAAAATTGCCATAACTCAGGAACGCATTGTCCTATGGTAACCAAACTTGGTACACGTGTGCAAGTATGTACTCTGAGCCAATATACAAAAAATTGTGTCATTTCGCCTATAGGGTGTGCTATAACATTTCAAATTTTAAAAGGCCATAATTGGGTGACTGTAGATCATAGGAACAGAATTCCTTGACTGCTGGATTCCTTGGGTCAAGTCGCATCTATCCATTTTCCGCCATTTTGAATTTTGACCAAAACTGTTTTTTCGCTACTCCTCCTACACATTTGGTCCAATCTTCACCAATTGTGGCTCACAGCATGTCTGGACTGCCCCGCACAAAAGTTATTGAGCAGTTTTTTGATATTCCATACCGTTTTGCTACAACTGGCTTTCAAAATCTGTAGATAAGGTCTAATATACAAAAATTGCCATAAGTCAGGAAGTTGTTGGCCTGCCTTAAACAAATTTGGTACATATGTGCACAGGTCAACTCTGAGGTAGCATGCAACATTTGATGGTATTGTAACCATAGTTGACCATAGTTAAAATACGCTAAGGCTCTAAATAACCTATAGCTTGGACAGTCTCATTACTTGGCCCTATTTTTTTGTGCTCCCTCCATTGCCCCCCAGTGGACTCAGTAGCCTAATGGTTAATGAATAGGTCTACCATGCAAAAGATTGTGGGTTCAAATCCCATGGGTAACGCTGTCTCCTCACACTGCTAAGCTTGCGATAACTAAGCATAATGTCTTAAGTTTCTAATTTTTGGACAAATTACCATATGAAAAGATGAACTTGACAGAAGTCATGGGCCAACACAAAAGCCGGTGTTAGACTGCATGTCCGAACTTCACAACATGTTATTTTTTGTGTGTGTCTTTCTACCTTCTGTAATCTTTTGTCTATCTGTCTGTCTTATCAAATTGTGCTTGGACCCCTCAATCGCCGCTTGCGGCTATATTTAATTAGTTACATTTATTTTTGAGTGTTAAAAAAATAGTTAAGGTACATACGCTTTATTATTGGGGAGACAATCCCTAGAGGATTCTATCTTCTCTGTCTAACTTTAGATTAGCCCAGAAGGAAAAATTTTACTATTTGGCGAAATAAAAATAGTTGGAACATACAACCAATATTATTGGGAAGATTAACCCTGGAGTCTTATTGTGTGATTATTGAATGGCTTTTTATTACATTTGACTTAATGGGGCCTTCAAGGATTGGGGAATTTTGGGGATATACCCTTGCTGTCGGCCCCCGACAGCATCCTAGTTCAAACTATAAAAATGCCCCTTCCTTGCACATTGAACAGCTATGTTTCAATTCAGGTCATCACACATGCGTGTGTGTGTGGCGTAGGTGAACACACACTCATAGTGTTTATTGTCCCTTCTCCCTCCATTACTTTCCTTCTTCTTTCTTCATTTCTCTGCCCACTCTTTAGGCAGGAACCAGATCTTGTTGAGCCTGTGCCCGCAGGTATTTGGCATGTATGTAGTTAAGCTGGCCGTGGCCATGGTGTTGGCTGGTGGGGTGCAGAGAATAGATCCTTCTGGAACCAAGATCAGGGGTCAGTATTCTAGCAGTTCTGTTTCACATTTGGTTAAATTTACCGTCCGATAACAAGGACACCTTTGATACCAATAATATAATAATTATTTAATATAGACTTATAATATTGAATATACTGTTTTCTGAATTTCAACTAGCTTCTGTAAAGCCATTATCTTGGAAGCTGCCACAGATGTTTGCTGTATTGTGCTTTATGGAAACATTGTCTCAGTGTCAGGTTGATGTTATCCTCTACAGGTGAGTCTCATATGTTGCTGGTAGGGGACCCAGGCACAGGGAAGTCTCAGTTCCTGAAGTATGCAGCTAAGATCACACCTCGCTCTGTACTCACAGCTGGAATTGGCTCGACAAGTGCAGGTACACCCTCTTCAGACTAAACTTTTACTATGCAGTGCCCCATATTTTTCATGAATTTATTTTCAAATGTATTATGTCTCAAGATAAGTGACCGGCTTCATGGTGTTTTTCAAATATATTTGATATTGAGCTTATCTTGCTTATGTATGAATTGATTTGAAGAAATTCTCACACTCAGAACAATCAAATACTGGGGTCTAAGTATCAGCTCCCCTTATTCAAATGAGCTAAGCCTGCTGTGTGGAGGATTTCCAAAGAGTGTAATTTCAAATACTGCAGACCTGCCAACCCATGGAGAAAGAGCCCACACCATTGGGCACTTCGATATAAGTAAAATTCCTCCAAAACTGTAAAAGCAATATCCTTACCCTTTCATAGATTTGGAATAATAATATAATAGTATTATATTTATGTATACACTCACCGAGCACTTTATTAGGAACACCTGTACACCTGCTTATTCATGCAATTATCCATTCACCCAATCATGTGGCAGCAGTGCAATGCATAAGATCATGCAGATACAGGTCAGCAGCTTCAGTTCATGTTCACATCAAAGAATAAGTTATAACCATAGGCAAAGGGTTAATAAACACCAACAGTTTTTATTCTGAAACACCAGCTATTGTTTTTCTTGGGATAGTTGTTCCATGGGATAATTAGTAATTTATGGATTACTGTGATAAACACTGTAAAGGCAGGACTATAAAATGTTCTGCAGGATTAAAGCTTTCACCACTGAAACTCAAGAATCAGCTTTGTTTCAAAAACTGACATCTGGTGATGTAACGATGAATAACTTTATGTAACCAGCTGGCTACTGGCCAAAATTTTATCTCAACTTGAACATACCAGAATAACTTGGGAAACAAAGACACACACTGCAAAATAATCAAACACCATATATTATAACCTATCATCTTAGTGCTTAATGAGGCACATAGCATTAATTCAGTAAAGGAAAAAGTGGGAAACAGCACATCATTCAGCACAACTCATCAGGTGCTAGAACACTGTGAAGTTAAATTGTGCTGTTACACTGTTGTAAGTACATTATGTATTAGGGAGATTTTCACCAAGTGCCTACCAAGGTTATTGTAGTTTTGCATTTTTCATTAGTTTTTATTTTTATTTCGTGTTGACTTTTTGTTTTCAATTTCAGTTTAGTTTTAATTAGTTTTTAAAGCGGGTTTGCTAGTTTAGTTTAGTTTTTATTTTTTGAAAATGCGTAGTTTTAGTTTTGTTTTTATTAGTTTCAGTGTTAGTTTTAGTCTTTTTTTGTAATATGGGGTATTTGTTAGGGGCGAGATTCAAAAAGGTCAAAACAAATTGAAAAAAAAATAATTGGAAGATAGATTTCATATCCACCCAAAATTCTAGGCTTATGTATGAAATAAATTGACAAAGATGAAAACTAAAGACATTTTCTCTATAATTTTAGTTTATTTTAGTATTGTATAGTTTTGTAAACACACAATACAGTTTCAGTTAGTTATCGTTTTTTTGTAAAGCCTCGTTTTTATTTTTATTTCAGTTAACGAAAATGTTTTTTCACACCTAGTTTTCGTTATTTCGTTAGTTTCTATTAACGATAATAACCTTGGTGCCTACATAGTCATATTGTGTACTAACTACTTCTCCATAGGGTAGTACACTGGAATAAGGCCATAGTAAAGTGTTACCGATTTTGTTACTGTTAATACTGTTTATTGCCAACTATATAACCGCAACTGGGTTCGAATTCGGCCTTTGTTGCCTTTGTCTCTACTGTCAACTAGGGCTGTCCCGAATACCATTTTTTGGGCTTCGGTAGTAATCAACAGCGTATATTCGAAGCTTCGGCCACAGCGGGGGGGGTCACGCACCTTCAAACTGCTTGGCTTTCCATACACGGGTAACAGTACACCCGACAAAGTTCACACATAGTCACAGTTCCTCCTCACAAAAACACAGCGCTGAAAACATACTTAACATACATATAACTTCAATTAATAGCCCGAGAGAGAGAGAGAGAGATGGTCGAGCGAGCTAGAGAGAGAGAGAGAGATGGTCGAGCGAGCTAGAGAGAGATGGTCGAGCGAGCTAGAAAGTGAATGAAGAGAGGGAGCGGTAGTAACGAGAGAAACGGAGAAATGTTTTGCTGCTGCTTCTCCTGAGTTTTGTTCAGCAAATTTGACAACTGACAGCTTGAATTTCAGGTCGTACTTTTTTTCTCCGTGCCACCATGGCGATCAGCAAATGTGACTGACATTTGAATGCAAGTAAAAAAAAAAAAAGAAACTGCTTTGCAGCGTCAATGGCAACCGGCTTACGGATTACATATAAAATTACATTTAAAAAAACGAATATCCGAATCCCAAAATTGAAAACCGAATACCTACCCAATGAACGAATATCTGAATAGTCGAATATTCGGGTCCAGCCCTACTGTCAACTATGAAATGAAAGCAAAAATGACCAAAACATAATGTTAAAAATGTCATAGAATAAGCCCTCTTAGATAAAAATCTAAGCTATCAGTTTATGGGGGACAGGGGAGTTGTTTTGTTTTTGAAAAAAGTGGTGCAGGTTAACTTTGCAGAACTTGGACACATAAACTTAATGCAAAAATATCATTGTCATGTTCATTTGGTGTAGGTCTGACAGTAGCAGCAGTAAAGGATGGAGGTGATTGGCATCTTGAGGCAGGAGCGCTTGTGTTGTCAGATGGTGGTTTGTGCTGCATTGATGAATTCAACAGCATCAAGGAGCATGACCGCACCAGCATCCATGAAGCTATGGAGCAACAGACTATTAGTGTGGCCAAAGCTGGGTAGGACAACCTTGCATACACATCCACACAGCCATAGGATTATACTCATTTGTGCAGTTTGAAATTGATTTTAAATCTAATCCTGCAGAAACATAGTGCACTCACTATATTCTTTGTTTGTAGGGTAAGCTAGATAATTAGTAAGTATGGACAATGACATAAAGATTCAGTCGATTCTCTTACCTCTATCCTTTTTTTTTTCATTCTCTTTCCTCTCTACAGTATGGTTTGTAAGTTGAACACTCGTAGCACCATTCTGGCGGCCACCAACCCTAAAGGCCAGTATGATCCCAATGTGCCGGTGTCTGTGAATGTGGCTCTTGCCAGCCCTTTGCTTAGCCGCTTTGACCTGGTTCTGGTCCTACTGGACACCAAAAACCCAGAGTGGGATTCCATCATCTCCTCCTTCATTCTGGAGGAGAAAGGTATGAACTCTTTGAGCCTCTTTATGGGTATATAATACTTGAAAAAGAAATGGTTTGTTTGGGGGTGTTCATGTTATTCATGTTCACATTAGAGGTCTTCCTGGTTGGTTCTTTCCCTGACAACCCAAGGATCCAAAATTTTTAAATTACCTGGGTGCGGCTCAGGTCCAATTTGATTGTCTTGGATCTCTGAAGCTACAAATGTCATTTTTGATCAGACTCGATATGACAGTCTGAGTCGCTGTAACACTGTAACGGTAATTTTTATGCGGTGCCCCTTTACAGTGAATGAACCATTACAGTACCTCAATAAGCTTATTAATTACAAGAAATAAAAGCATTGCTGTCACTGATCTCACTTTCAGTCACCGAGTTGTAAAATAATCATTGAGCACATCTTTAAGATCAGAGCTACTCATAATGTTGCCCATATTGTGGAAAAGTAATCAACATCAGACATCTTTCACAGCTGTCAGCTTTGTGGAGAGTTTTGACTACTGGAGGTCCAATACTCATCATTCTCCTCCTCCAGAAAACATACCTTGCCTAAACTTACCTCCCCTACAGTGAGTTAAACACAGCTGATTGGTCTAAGTGTGTTAATTTTGACATCATTTAAACCAATCAGATAAGTTTATTACAGCGAGCAGAGGAAGAAGGAAGTGGAATCAAATGACATGCAACTCGTAAGATTGACCGGTCCAGCATTGTAGAAAGCCATTGTTATCTGTATTAATTCCTGGACACTGCAAAGTGTCTGCTCCTTTCACGCTCTGATCATCTATCATAAGCAGCAAAATCCTACTCAGTATGCCTTTAAACAAACTGTTTTCAGCCTTGGGTCGTTCGGAACAACTGGACCTGAACATTATTGGCCACTAATCTTTTCAGTTTTGGGTCCCGATATTCTCAGTTCGAGTCATGTCCCATTACTCCTGTTTCTGTTCGGGCCCGGTTCTGTGTTTTTTGGAAATGGGCAGGTCCATATCAGGTTCGGCTCTCAGTTTGTGGACCCGCGAAGACCTCTAGGCCTACATACAAGATCATCTTCGAAAGAAATGTATGAACAGCCAAAAAGACCAAACCACATTCTTTTGACTTCACAGCCAAATAGAAGGTACAGCCTCCAGACCTTAGTCATCCAAAAATGTAGCAGAGAGAAAAGGGGAGTGGTGGTGCCACCGGAGTTGATTTAGTTTCCAAGAAAGTTGTCATGTCACTTTTATGGGAGGAAATGAGTATCATTAGTCACAAATTTAAGGAATAAAATTAATAGAAATGGAAAAAATAAATGAATACTCCATCCAGTCCAATCCATTAATATTATTAGTATTAATATTTATGTTAAAAAAAACAAGCACAAATACAGTATATCTCACGATCCTCAAATAAATTAGCTTCTTGTGTTCTGTAAACAATCATATAAATAATTTACAATACATTTACAAAACATTTGTTTGACATTTGTTTTCATAAAACAGTTCAAGATGTTTTAACAAAACCTACAAACATGTATTTTCATATCTTTTACATGAACATATTTTCAGAGCCTAAGCACACATTTAACGCTAACATTTACAACAAAGTTATTTTCATTAAGTATGTTCTAATAGCATTTTAATTCCCTGTCAACATGGTACATGGCACAGTGCCTTGCAGAAGTATTCACCCCCTTGACTTTTTGCACATTTTGTTGTGCTATGAAGTTATTTCAAAATACATTTATTCAGGATTTTTTGTGAGTTCTATACAAAGCAATCTGTTCCATCATAGTGAAAGCAAATGTGTAGAAATCTATGTTAAAGAATAGAATTAAAATAACAGACATCTATTTTGCGTAAGTATTCATCCCCTTGGCTTCGTTTGGGCTCAATTGGCACACTTGCAAAGGTTTGCTCAACATTTCTTATGTTAGAAATTTATGTTAAAGCATAAAATTAAAACAGACATCTAAATCATCCCTTTCCAGTCACTATAATTGAAAATCCAGAAGGCACAGTTTCAGTGGTGTTTTCCAGTCCATTTTTACTATGGAAGTCAATGGTGAGGCAAAACTCATAAATATTTCAAAATCTGTCTTTTCCCAAACTGTGATGGGAAGGTGATCCCAAACTATGTTGAGGTATTCTGGTGGACAGTCCATCCTAAACCCTAAAACCCCATTGAGTCCCATTAAGGGACCTGGTCTCATCTTTGTTAGCAAGAAAGACTAAGAAAAACAAGTTTAAAAGGAAAATACTGTTCAGAACCACTAAATAATAATCTAAACATGACATCTGAGTAACAGATAAGAAATGTTGAGCAAACCTTTGCAAGTGTGGCAATTGAGCCCAAATGAAGCCAAGGGGATGAATACTTATAGATGTCTCTGTTATTTTAATTCTATTCTTTAACATACATTTCTACACATTTGTTTTCACTTTGATGGAACAGATTGCTTTGCATATAACTGTGACAAAAAATCCAGAATAAATGTATTTTGAAATGACTTCATAGCAGAACAAAATGTGCAAAAAAAGGGGCGTGAATACTTTTGCATGTATGTCGTCATGGTGGTATCTCTGTGTGTGTCTCTGTAGGTACATTCTTGCAGCAAAGTCAAAAATACAAACAAAAGCAAGACAGAAATTAAAACAGTAATTTGTCTAGTAAAATGACATTAAAAAAGAAAGAAAAATAGATAGGTAAGGAATAGATTTTGAGGCACCTTTCTGCATAAATGTGCTTATTAATGAAGAATAACATTTTCTTGAAACTACTGTAACTCCTAAACCTGATTAACTCAAGGGCAAACTAGAAGGACACTCGGAGAGCACAGACCTCTGCCTAGGTTCGTGCTATTATTGCTTGTTCGTGAGTCGGATCCGGATCCGCTCCAAAATTTAATGGGTTCTTCCCATGCTACACCCTTCCACGAAGTTTCATGAAAATCGGGCCAGTAGTTTTTCCGTAATCCTGCTAACAGGCAAACAGACAGACAAACAAACAAACAAACAGCACCGAAAACATAACCTCCTTGGCAGAGGTAAAAAGGGCAATTCTTGCCTATTTTAACTAGTGTAAAAAACATCTCAAAAACTATAAATGGTACAAGTATGGTTCAAATGTTTTTTTTTAAAGTAGAGAGTATACCATATGGACCAAGCAGTAAGAGTTCATAGAAATCCAGTATGTGATACTGATTTTCAACAACTAATGTGCACCTATGTGTTTATGTTTAATATATCATGGCGATTATAGCGGGACATTAGGCAGCTCAAGTGTTAGGTCCTGTTACAAATGCACAGCTTCCGCATAAGTTGTTTGGGGCTGACTTTAACACTGATATAGGCCCACTGTACATTGTAAATGTAATCATAGCTACATGTTGACTATTTGCCATGTTAAGTTGTCAATCAGCCAGATATTGATAATCAAATGATAATCACACTACATAAAATCTAAGATTGGTTTATTTTGCTGGTGTCCAGCCTACTGTGCCACTAAAATCTGATTCATTAGCTATTATGCAAATCTCTCAAAGTTGACTCACAACGGAGCAGAATTTGAGCCCTGACTTGGCACAGTAGAGGGCGCTGTTGTCCGCTGCGCCAGTGACTTTTCAGTGACCACACGTGCCTGGGGTAGAGTCATGGGTGGAGTTTGGCCAAAAGGAAAAACCCACAGACTTTTAGGGGAAATCCAAAAGAGATACGGCCGCCAGAGAAGTAAACAGAAAACAGACATTAATGTAAGTAGAGCCTCGCTCATGTTACAGAATATAGTGTAAAAACAGTTTGTTTAGTTAGAGTTAATGCTCTCTGCCAGAAATGTAGAACTGAATTGACTGCTCCACCTGCTGCTAGTTAGCCTCTTAGCTTTGTATACAAAATTACTATTAAGATATTTGTGTTTGATAAGCTACAAGTATTATTGCTCCAATAAACATTTTAGTGTTAAGCTCTGTCTGGACAGGATTAGTTTTACTTGGGAAGGAGAAGTATTTAACGGTCCATGTCAGTCGTTGCAGTCACAATTTCACAAACATTTCTCAATTCGGCGTCTTTTACCGATCGTTTTTATTTATGAATTTTGACTCAGTGTAATTAGTTGTTTCCTTTCTTTTAGTTGTCCGTCTCTCGGAAGAGAAACGCTGTTCAATCAATGCTTCTGTGTACACCGGCTCTGTACAGGCATGTGTTTCAGCACCGTCACACGTGCGTCACAGCGTCTAGTCGTAACCGCCATGTACAACACATTGCATAGCCCATTTAACCATTTTAATACTAGTATTTTGGTGTATGGGCTGAAGTAACTGGACGTTGAGCATTTTTATATAAATTTATCAAACACTGGAAATGCTATGGTCTTATCGTTCAATGTCTTTAAAGGCCTGCATTTTAAGAATTCTACAAAATGAGGATTGTAAATCAATTTTATTTGAAATTTTCTCCCTGCAACATACCTCGACCAAATGCCAGTACAACGGGCTACACCTGTTAATAGACAGGTGTGAAAGTCTCTACCTCTCCTCCTCCTCCTTTTTCCATTGACCAAGTGAGCACCATCAAAACTGTGTAAAATAAATGTAAAATAATTTCACGTAATTACTCGCATACCTTTAGAACAAAAGTGTGACGAGGTGCACAAAGCTCCCGGACATGAAACGTGGGATAGTGTATATTATCTGTTAATATCTGTTATGTATATATGCCGGCTTTTGGCCGGTGCGATGTGCAGTTGTCCGACAAAATTGTCAACCAAAATTTCCAGCGGAAAATATGACAAATCAATAAATCAATAGCCTAATTAAATGATATCACTTGACCTATAAAACTTGTTGCTGGCACAGTGGTTACCATGGCATTTATAGAGACATTTCTTCCATACTTTACACAGAACAAATAGGCCTACCAGGTCAGGTTGGGCTTTTCTCCTGCTTTCTCCTTAAAAAAAATTTCAAGAGAAACTGGATTGTGAACAGATGGAATTATTTCATCGCATTGGCAGATTCTTTTTCATGTTTTCAAGGCTGAACCTGAGAGAAAATTACTATGAGTACTGTCATTCTCACTGTTTGCTCTAAACTGTGAAGAAGATAATAAAAGCTAAAAGGTGAATGCAATCCAATGTTCCTTTAACCATTAAAGTTATTTTAAGTACTTTCTACACCTCTCGGCCCCTTTAGAACAGAAACGTATGTAGCAAAAGTATTTTTGCCTTACTATATACACTCTGAGTAAGCAATTAAAGGAACTGATTAGGATTGTATGCTGACTTTATAATCTATTCTTTTGAAATAACCCCTGAATCATAGTTGTAGGTATTCGGCACTATCTGGTGGGCCTGTTTCCCACAGAATCCTTGGAGAGATTTTCTATAGCATTTTATACAGTCATAAAAGGCAGTGTCACTGTGTGCAGTGGCATTAAATATTACCTCAGGCCTTCCACTTATAATGTATGCATCATAAAGACAGAACTACGGAGCGTCAGAGACAATGAAGGACAGAACGGTTCCCTGATACTTTACATCAGTTCCTTGTTGGACAATATTTTCAACATCCAGCAAGTGGTGCTGTATGATAAGTGATGAAAGGAGGCTTAGACTGAGCACACACTCATTCATCACCACGCAGTAATACTACATAGACTATTTGTGCCAAATGATGATTTTAAATAATTCATTTATTTTTAAGACTGCTAATTAGAAACTCAATAATAGCCACATGCTAATTTAGGCCTACACTTTGATGTATTGCACATGTGGGATGCAAACACAAGCTTCGCTGCACAACCTGGACACCAGTAAAAAAAAGTTCAGTCAAAAATGTTTTCTCACCAGCACCCATGCTAACGCTGATCTCACTGTCAGATATACACCCTGTAACTTGAAACAGTAAATTTAGCGTTTGAGTAATGTGTCAAATTGATTTTATTTCAGTGTGTTTTTATAATCGTAAAGTTACGAAGTTAAGAATAGATTAATAGTTTTGTCAAGATAATATATTAAATTTATGTCATATTGCCAACCTCTACATGACCCTGACCCTTGACCCTGAAGGGCTTTGTCATTGGCGAGAGTGCAGGATGTAACAGTCCTCTATCTTCATCCTAGGAGTGCTTGGTGTGTCTTCTTCCCTGTGGTCCATGGAGAAGATGAAGGCTTATTTCTGCGTGATCAAACGCTTGCAGCCACAGGTGTCTGACGAGGCTAACAGCGTCCTGGCCTGTTACTACCAGCTGCAGAGACAGAGTAATGGCCGCAACGCAGCCCGCACCACCATCCGCATGCTGGAGAGCCTCAGCAGACTGGCCGAAGGTATGCAGAGGAAGTTTACCTCATCTTAATTCAGTGCTTTTTAAGTCAGTATAATACAGTACATGCTATACCTTCTGTTGTTTTGATGGCACACAAACATGCATACTTCAATGTGGACACCAGTAGCTCTGTACCAGTCACACAAAAGTAATGTATTTTTCCTGTGAAGCCCATGCCAGGCTGATGTATAGAGAGACAGTAACCATAGAGGATGCTGTGATGGCTGTTTCTGTCATGGAGTGCTCAATGCAGGTGAGGGAAAACAGAACACACTCACATACAGGGGCTTTTAGGTTGATCTGATGAATACCTGACAAAGTTTGCATGACCACACAAGTACAAAGTGCTGGAACCCTATTGTTTCCAATTTTCATGCAGATCTGATCAAAGTTGGTCTGAGGTTGGCTGCTGTACTCGCTTGAATCTCACCATTGCCACTAGCGGCTTTATGTTTTTAAAATTTTTATTTGTTTTTTGTACTTTTGAATTGTTGGTGTCACACCTCTTCTACATCAAACATGCATTTCATATATAGATAGATAGATAGATAGATAGAACCATTCTCAAAGTCCATTCACATTAACACACAAGTTACAATCAACATTACTACATCCTACACATGGCCCTCATCCCAACTCTCCACCATGATACTAGTGTTTGATATGCTACGGCAGCCTGTAACTATATGGTGCATTCCTGCTCTTAGGGAGGCGCTCTGCTGGGAGATGTAAATGCCTTACATACCTCATTTCCTGTTGATCCCGGTCAGCAGTATCAATCTCAGTGTCGTATAGTGCTGGAAGGGCTGAGGTTGCCCCAACTCCTTAAAAAGGAGATGGACAGACTCGCCAGGTGAGTACTTCTGAGAAGTTCTTCTTTTTCTCTGAACATTCAAGATCACAATTACATCTCAAAGCAGAAAGACAGATTCACGAGGTGTGTGCTCACTAACTGTACCAGTCTTGTCAATTCAAGTCAACTTTATTAATTTCTCACAACACAAAGTGCTTTACAGAAATAGTGACAAACAGAAAAACCCAACAGGGCAACATATACACATAGACACAAGCACAATTCAGGCACAGTTAAAAGCCACAGAGTAATAATTAGATTTTAGGGGAGTCTTAAAGTTCTCAGTGGATTCAGCCAATCTGGGGAGGGAAATTCCATAGATTTGGGGCAGCTACAGCAAAGGCTCAATCACCTTTTCATTTTGATTTAGTACATGGGACAGTTAAGAGACCTTGACCAGTACACAGGATCTATATGTACGGTGTGGACACAGCATTTCAGAAATGTACAGAGATCCTTTTAAGAACCTAGCTGCAGCATTCTAATACGGCTGTACTAACTGTAGGTGGGCGAGACACCTTTGATTCGTACAAAGTGTTACAATAATCAAGATGGGAGGATATAAAAGTATGTAGCCTACACTGAAGGGCCTGATGTTTGATATGATTCTTAGTTGGTAGATGCTGGATTTCACAACGAGTTTATCTGCCTGTCAAATTTCAAGGCCAGGCCAAAAATTACACCAAGATTTTTGACAAGGGTTTTAACATAGGATGACAGATAAGCCACGGATACTGACAGGTGGTTTGACGCTGGCTTTTGTGTGTAGCGTGTAGAGTCGAACTTATAATTTGGTAAAGGTATATAAATATTAATATTTTGATCAAGAGATCAAATTACACTCGTAGGGGCACCACCTTCGTGAAGGACCTTTACTCATACTAATCAGTCATCAATCTAAAGATCATGAGATCTTTCCAGTTCAGGGATTACTCTGCAGGTAAGGAAACACATGACAACTTCTCTGCAATAAATGGGAATATTTATTTAACAATCCAAGTATAACCATATTCAATGAAATAAGCAATGTAAGTCACTGATATTGATCACCAGAATAAAATACTTAAACTATAGAGTAAAATAGGCATGAAATGAACAAAATAAGGATGAAAGGAAAATTATAATGAAATGTGGGAATAAGAATTGGCAGCAGTAAATGGAGGTATGTATGGATCAATTAAGCAGAGGGAGGAGGCGGAAAGCTACGGGACAACTAAACTATAAAGCCTAGCCTTTCTTGACCTATTTAGATAATTTGAATCTAAGCTTTTGCATCAACTCTCAGCAGTAAAGACGCGGATAGTCAGAGCCTACTTTGTTCAGTTGGGAAGTCCTGCCGGTCGGGTTATCTGGTCCCGCTGAGCTCGGAGAGACGGACTCGGCGTGGCCTGTTACCTGGCAACGGCAGACGCTGGATGGAACAGCTGGTCTCTGGTACTATCGTCACGTTGAGGCGAGCAGCGCTACCGGCTTTCTCAAAGCTGTAGTCGACAGGCCCCTGGATGTAGAACACTGTGGCGATGTTGCATCAGTGTTGGCTGCTGGATGGAGTTGAAGTTTCTAGCTCTTCTAACTGTAAAAGTCTAAATTATCTTGTTCCTAAATAGCTTTGAAAGCAATCTTCGCTTGGCTGGGCGTTGATACTTCTTAACTATTAGACGCGAGGTTTAAACTTCTTGCAAGCGATTCTTAAGTTCATCTGGAGAAGACGTCTCTGACTCCAGGCTCAAACTCTAAGTTTCACTAAAGGCGAATTGCAGCTAAAATTGTTGATCTTGGTTTCAGCAGGTTTCTTGGCGAGAGCAGAATGTTGAACTGCGAACAAGGCCAGATAAGAAAGTTTTATAGATCTTTGAATTTCCAGGCGTGGTTTGCTATGCAAATCACACTTCGCGGTCTTTTTCTGTTACGCCTTGTTTACTAATTAATTTCTTTGTTTGAGAAGATTCCACCCCGAATAGGGAGAGGGGGGAAAAATGAATGTAAGAGGAATTTTTCCTCTAGTCTATTTTATTTTGGGGATCCATTACTAAATGGTCTTAATAAAGATTTCTTTTTTAAAATAATACGCAGGTATTTTACATCTCCACCAATTACTGTTGTCAATTGATCAAAATAATAAAAACCTGTGAGCTTACATTTGAATTTATATAGCTAGCACATCAATATAAGGACCTCAAATAAACCTTTCTGGTCTAATCTATGACTATACAGTCTTCACCAAGTTAACTCATATATGTAACTTGTGTTTCTAACTGCGTGACTAATGTGAAAAGACAATTTAACCATTTAATACAATCAAACTTGGTCGATATTATACTGACATATCATAGCTATAAATGACCACACGGTGGCAGTGTGCAAATGAGAGAGAGAGAGTGATATAATTGCAATTATTTCTGAAACTAAAGTAGATAACATTGTGGGTGCATACAATTCACTACTAATTAAACAACTTCAACATATATATAGTTGACACATTTAGCCTATACTTCAAGATACATAATAAACTCATTAAAAACATTTTGAGAAGTATAGGGTTGAAAGTAGGTTTAAAGAAGAATTTGGAGTGGAAAGATTTATGACAGTCCTGTTTCAGAGAGGGGGTAGTGATGAGACTCTGGTAAGTGTCAACAGCAGTCTGTTGTTCCTTTGTATTGACACATTGGTATGTATACCCGTTCTCACCCAATGGTGGCTGTCCCTTTTGATTAATCAGAACAGTCTGGTACTCCAAATGAAGAAAGGAGGATGATTCCCTATATTCATAGGTGTGGAAGGTATGGGTGTGTGAGTGTATAGTTCATTAGTATTCCTGAGTCCTTGAGTCCTTCTCCTCCTGATGGCTGGAAGATAAAGGTCATTAACTGTGGAATGTGTGAGAAAGTTTCAAACCTCTTCGCAGTATCCTGTTGTTAATCCCCAAGAGCTTTTGGGGAGACATCTACTGCTATCAGATACCACTTTTGAAGCTGTGGGTTGTGTCAAATAGACACTTTTATGGCCACTTGTTGTGATAGGCCATTTGGTGTTGATTCAAGAAAGCAACAGAGATTTGGGTTGGGGCTTTCTCCAAAGGTCTCACTGGTATCGCTACATGCAATCACTCATTTGTTCTCATTTAGTTGGATAAAGTTTTTGGACATCCAGCGGTTAATAATGCAAGGAATACTATGAGATTGTGGCACCATGTGACTTTAAAGGCAGGTACAGTTGAGTGTCCTCAGCATAATAGTGGAATAAGATGTTGTTTCTTGATGATTTTGCCCAGTGGGAGCATACCAGTGGCAAACCGTGTGTTCTGGACCTGGGCCTTCATTCGGCACCTCCCACAAAATAATCTCTTCAAAATCACAAACGAAAAACCTACCATAGACGATGGGTACAACCACATAGGCCATCACCACAGTTTAGAGGTCTACACAGTTTAGAGGGCCTGGAAATAAAGCCCGAGCCCATGACGTTCCGGCCCGACCCGAATCTAGGCCGACCTGAATTCAGGAGAAAGCGGGGGGCATAAAATATTGTGCTTTTTTCCACACATGAAAAAACACAACAGAGCTTGACCCGAGCCCAACCCGAGCCTGAATTATTTCTTTAAAAACCAATCCCTCTACCATAGTTGCATGTAAAATCTGCCACACTATCACACCTTTGCCTTTATCATTGTATATTATCATTGTGTAAAGTACAACTACCAAAACATGAACGCCATTACAAAGCCATAACAAAATTCAACCAATTTGAGCACGTCTGTCCATAAGTATACACATCAGTTAAATGTTTAATACAACAATATCATAAAACCAGCAGTAAAAAAGATATATATATATATATATATATATATATATATGTATATATATATTTAACTCACCAGTGCTGTTCACTTTAAGACAAAATTCATCCTCCTGTGCTAAATTGTTCAATGACCCGGTCATAAAGTTGATTCTTTGGTTACAAATCCAAATTTGATTGGTTGATCAAATTGTCTATCCACATTAAGCTCTCATTCAAATTAATAGCCAGGGTATACCGCCGAAAAAGCGAAGGCCCTGAAGGGAGAAGCCAATGTAGAAATTCCACCCAGCAACATCAGAGAAAAATTCTGATTGGTTGAATTTTTTCAACACACATAACTGCCAAAAAAGAACATTTCTCACCACGCACAGACACTCCCACAAATATAAGATGGTTTAACACATAATATAACTAATAACAACATATAGACAAAACAGATTTATTGGACAGAATGTTTTTCTTTTAGCATTTTAGGATTCTAGGGCCTTCAAAGAATACTTTGAAGGCCCTGAAGGTTCACCACTGGTGCATACAGAGGTCCAAGTATGGAGCCCTGGGGGAATACCACAAGATATGGGTGCTCTGAATGAGAAGGAATTACCAATGGAGACTGAGAAAGTTGTCCTACTGTTTGAGACAGTCAATCAAGTAGCATGGTTGACCATGTCAAAGGCCGCACTGAGGTCTAAGAGTATTAAAATTATGGTTCGACCAATTTATAGGTTTACTAATATATCAGGCCGATATCGGATAACAGTATGTCCATGTATTTCCTCTCCGATATGAAAGATGTTATCCTCTAGCTCCCTTATATGAAAGAGGTTACTCTATTTGCCTCCTGGCCTCAATATCAACAAGCTGCAGCCATGGAGAACAGTTTTAGACGACGCATTGTGGCGATCGCCCAAATTGTGTTGACATGTCTAATGGCACATATGTTCCACTCACCTCCCCACACACACACACACACACACACACACACACACCCACTAGCCCTGTCAACCAGTGAAATGGTTTGAATTACCCGCTTTCAAAAAGACCGGCCCCTTAATGTTCCTTTATGTTGAGCCGCAACATTTAGTATGGGTCTGACGCCGGAGTAAGGAACAGGGAGAAGCAAGACCCCAGTTCGCTTGCCTACCTAGGCTTTTGCGCCGCGTTAAGTCCGCGTCTAAGGCCCGTGAACTTGGCACAAATCTCCTCATCTTCCTCAGGAAAGTCTGTCGAGGATCCGACAGCTGAACGGAGACTCGACAACAAGCTTTAATCGCCACGGTAACCGTGAGTCGGCGGTAGCCGAGTGACTATTTGTTTTTTTTCTTTTTCGTTGACCAAAGCTTTGGGGGTTTGTGGGTTTTGTTTTGGAGTTAGCAGAACGGAACTGTGGTTACTTCCTTGTTTTGAGTTTTGTTTGTGGGACAATCATGAAAACCCGGAGTGGATTATTTTTGTCAAATGGACTAAATTGAACGAATAACCGGGAAATCCCGAAGTGGAGATTTTTTGTTCCTTTCAAAACTGGACTGGATTGTAAAGAACTGTCTACCCCTTTTTTTGTTCTAATATACTTTTTTGAAAATCAACTTGATGGTGTGGTTGAGCTTATTTAAATTGAGTGTTTCTTTCATTATACTATCTTATAATTAATTTGTTTGTGTTGACAATTTCCAGGGTTCATGTGTTTTGTTTATTCATGTATCCTTTGTGGGGTTTGACTTGGACTATTGACTGGTTCTGGTTTAAACCGCTACATAAATAAATGGCGCCCAACGACATAAGAACCCACATGAACTGAAACATGCCGACTTAAAATTGTGGGAAAATATAAATAAGTAAAAAAGGAGTTACCGAAGACCGAAGGAGGAAACAAAGAAAAGCAGAACAAGAGATTGTGCTTTGGTGTATTTGTTTTATTGCAAATTGAATGAAAAATACTAGCTGAAATTGTGTCTGGGGATGCAATGGCTTCATCACTGCAGGACATCTTGGAGAATCTATCAAATGAACACAAGAAAGGACCTAATGCAGAAAGTCCTGTGTTAGACACTGGAAGGAGGGAACATGAACAAATCTCTGGTTCACCAAGAACAAGTTATTCATTATTGGACATGGATTTCTGTGGAGACTCAGACCTGACGTTGCCTCTGCTTGCTTTGCCACAAGGTGGTGTTGTTCCCCCCCAATGCCAGGACTCCAGAACTCATGCAAGCAGCACAGGAAACTTTACATGTAAAAATCCAGGAAAAAATCCAGTCACTTGCAATGGAACAGAGCAGCCACAAGGAGGAGCTCAAGCTTGCTTTAACTGGTTTTTCAAAGGACATCACCACATACTATGATGAGCAATTGCAACAGTTAAAGACTGGATAAGCAATTCAACTACATGCATGATCAACTTACAGCTAATTTAAACTGGCGTTTGAAACACCATCATACAGAACTACTGAAAGAGATGAAAATGGTCCTAAGTCCCATGGTTCAGAGTATCGATCACCTGCTGTTGGGAAATGCTCCCAAAATCTTGAAGGCATGGTTAATGATATGTCTACTATGAAAAATCAAAGTCTCCGTATGTCTGCGCTGGCCAATGCCTCAGTTCAAACCTGTCCTATTAGTGATCAAATAACACTCCCCCAGCGGCAACGCTTGCAGTCAACAATTCATGCTGGGATGATAGAGAGTCAACTGTCTTCACCTGATGACTCTCCCATTTCAGGGGACTCGGGACGCAGATTCATGGGGAAATGTCCCATCAAGCTACAGTTCCCTACCTTTGGCAGGATGGAGGACAGCCCGGACCCGCTATTATACTTGGAGAAGTGCAAAGATTTTCTGTCTCTTAATCCACTGACTGATGAGGAGTTGATGGTAACCCTCAGGAACGTGCTGTATGGTACGGCAAGGGATTGGTGGGACGTAACTCGTGGAAGTACATATTCCTGGACAGACGTCCAGTCCAATTTCCTCTCTGCTTTCTTGTCAGAAGATTATGAAGATGAGCTGGCAGAAAGGGTGCGAACACGAGTCCAAGGTGAGGAGGAGAGTATCAGGGACTTTGCTTATATGTACCGTTCTTTGTGCCGCCGCTGGAAACCAGACATTACAGAGGAAGCTGTCATGAAACTCATCCTCAGGAACATCAACCCTCGTATGGCCAGCCAACTGCGAAGTAGGGTGAACACAGTGGAGGAGCTGGTCAGGTTGGGACAACAGCTGGAGAAGGACAAACTGAGTCAAACACAATATGACCAGCGGAAAAAACAACTAGGCAAACAAAAGGACAAAGGAGAATCAACTCAAACACTCTCTCAGCCATCACATCCCTTGACCTCAACACAACCCAGCACTTCTTCTCAAATATTTTGCTGGAGGTGTAAAGGTAGCCATCCTCCTTATGCATGTCCGAATTTTAACCAGCAGAAAAAATACAAGACCAATCTAACAGAACGAATAAACCGGACCTTGAAGACCATGATAGCCTCCTACGTTGGCTCCAGGCATAAACACTGGGATAAACATCTTCCTGAATTCAGGTTTGCCTTGAACTCTGCGGTACAGGAGTCCACCGGAGTTACCCCGGCTGAACTCAACCTCCACCGGCCACTCAGGGGACCACTGGATGTATTGCTACAGCCCCGAGATGCTGTGCCTGATTCTCCGGCTTATCCAAAAATCTTACAGCTCGATGACCTTAAAGCTTTTGTCTCAAAGAACCTTTCTCTGGCCCGTAAGCGACAGAAAAGGAACTATGATAAGCATCGCAGAGAGATGAATTTGGAAGAGCAGGCCCGAGTCTGGCTACGTGCCCACTCGTTTTCCAAGGCTGAGAAGTCATTCACAGCAAAACTTGCTCCAAAATGGCAAGGCCCCTACCGTGTTATTCAGCAGGTTGGGCCTCTAAACTATGAGGTGGTTCTGGAGGATAGTGGAGTAGACAGGCGGATTGTACACATCTCCCGCCTCAAACCTTGCTACCCAACTGCACAGCAAGTGGAAGAGCAGCAACGCCAGCGGTTGAAGAAGATGTTTGAGGAAGAGACTGTGGATGAGGACTTCTTTGGTTTTCCAGATGTGAGCCCTGCCTCCTCATCCGGTTCCCCTGGGAAATGGAAAGCGCAAAGTAATGTTGATCACAGCTACAACCCATCGGCATATGAATCTGATTCCGTGGAGGAGGAGAATAAAAGCCTAATAGACCTGCGAACGAAGTGAAGAAAACTACCTTTGCTTACCGCCTTACCTATGGGCTGTGTATGTGTTGTTTTTTTCCTTTTTTTTTTTCCAAGGGGGGGAGAGTGTGGCGATCGCCCAAATTGTGTTGACATGTCTAATGGCACATATGTTCCACTCACCTCCCCACACACACCCACACACACACACACACACCCACTAGCCCTGTCAACCAGTGAAATGGTTTGAATTACCCGCTTTCAAAAAGACCGGCCCCTTAATGTTCCTTTATGTTGAGCCGCAACATTTAGTATGGGTCTGACGCCGGAGTAAGGAACAGGGAGAAGCAAGACCCCAATTCGCTTGCCTACCTAGGCTTTTGCGCCGCATTAAGTCCGCGTCTAAGGCCCGTGAACTTGGCACAAATCTCCTCATCTTCCTCAGGAAAGTCCGGAGACGGAGACTCGACAACAAGCTTTAATCGCCACGGTAACCATGAGTCGGCGGTAGCATGTATCCTTTGTGGGGTTTGACTTGGACTATTGACTGGTTCTGGTTTAAACCGCTACAGCATGCACAGTCACTGTGAAGTATTGCAACCCTGGAGGGGAAATAATGTAATTATATTCCCACCTCAATAAAGGCTGATTTTAAAAACAATGAAGTAGTTGTAGTGTTTTGTAATACTGCATGTGACTGTATACAGCTGTAGCCTACAGTCATGCTTTTCTTAACACAAACAAAAAAAATAATGTGCCTAATACACAATTGAAAAATATATTGAAAAAAATATTGATTAGATTAAATATAGGTAAATTGCCAGTCAAATTACACCGCTAACAAAAAAAACAGATTTTCAACAGGTTTTTTTTATTTATTTATTTGTGCTTTTTTTTTTTTTAAGTGAAGGGATGACATGTCACTAGTTATGTTTCCATTCAGGTTTTGCACCAATTCTAAGTGAATGTTTGAAAAGTCGACAATCTTAAAATGCAAATCTGGTGCGTTTCCATTAACGGCTTTTAAGCGATAAGTAGGTTTGTGTGTGTGTGTGGGGTGAGACAAGATCACAATGGAGAGAGCTTTCCAAGAGTTACGTGCCATAGGAGAAGTAATAATTATTCTGTCATGTAATCTGCTGGTGGCTGTATTTCTTTCTTCCCGGCAGCGACAACTTAATATTATGGACAATATTATAGGAGAAATGCCATATATCTGGGAAAAGAAAACCCTGGAGTTATATTTTTTCCTAAAAATGAGCTCTTGCTCTATTATTACCATGCTACCTCTGGTGTTGGTTGTTTCTCATCATCTCCTGTTTTGTTTACGTAAAGGGTGTAAATAGGGCTGGACGATATGGTTGAAATCAATATCACGATAATCATAAGGATTTTTTTCGATATTGATATATACAACGATATGGCTCACATAAGCGGAATCACGTTAAATAATCAAATTAATGTTGATCATATTGAACTGAATGGTGATGTTTGGCGTGATGTCAAACTAAATTGAAATTTTCACATAATATTCCTACCATACTTCATTTTGTCTGAGTTTCTAAATAAAATTAGCTTGTTCTCATCAGTTCAGACAGCAGAATTATGCGTCTCGATATCCCAAAATCACCATATCATCACAACATAATCCCACTGAAAGACGATAAGCGATAATATTGAATTATCGTCCAGCCCTAGGTGTAAACATACAGCAAAAACCATACCAAACCATACGTTTTAGACACACTTGCCTAAATAAATAAATGAAGCTGTCCCTCTCTCAGTGAGGGCTGTGGCTAGTCTGCTGTTTTGCACTGATGAACTGCTATTGCATGCCATTCCTACCTGAGGTTGCATTAGGGTTGGGCGATGTCTACCAAATTGGCATATGACGATGTCCACAGTGAAACATCGCGATGGACAATGACGTCGTTGTACGGGGGGGGGGGGATGATTTTATAGACGAACAAGAAAAGATCTTCCATATGTCCGTAATGAAACGGATATATACTTTCTTTTATACTTTTTGCATATATGTAGCCTATGTTGGATATTAATTATTATTTCCTCCCTATAGCCTACTTTTCCTCCCTATAGCCTATGCTTAAGCAACCTCATTAAGCAGATCATCTGATTATAAAAAAATATTTTAAATACTAGTCATAGTGTTGTAACTGCATAACTGCAGCACTTCGCTTCATGTTTGGTAGGCGTAGTAGTCCGACTCCTACCGTTTTGAAATTTCGGTTCCTATAGAGAACAGGAGAGTAGTCCATTGTGTCTGTCCGTCTCTGTTCATTTCAATTCATTTTCAATGAGAGCTGTCAGTTGTCCGGGCAACGCCGGGCAGCGCAACCCAGTTGAACTTTTTCTTGACCGATTCGTCACCGCAAATCAGAGGCGTTTTTTTTTAAAATACCGTTTACGTTCCAAAACAACCCAAGGGACAGAAATCTATCCGTTAGTAATTCACGGATCAGTGTGGCCGGAGTTCGCTCTGCAGGTGAGTTTGAATCCTCAGTTTTGAGATACAAATAAAAACTCACCCCCTGATTTACTAAGGCAGGCGCAAACCAGGTAGATTTAAAAATAAATTTTATGTCTGGCCTAAATTAAAACATGCTTTCACTGGGCGGCAAATTGTGTGATTAAATAAGCTGTTTTTCCTTTAGTAAATAAGGTGCAAGGAGCTATTATATTAATTAGAATAAACCCATCCTTCATTTTTGCACTCTCTGTCTGGGGGCTTTAAATCACGATGTTGCGATGTAGAGGGCTCAGTGGTCGATGACTGTCGGCCATCGGCGATGGACGATGGCATCGTCCATTGGACCAACCCTTGGTTGCATACCCTCTGCTACAGCGATATCCTCTTCAACCCCTGCCTTAGGTGATACAACACTTAAAACTTTTTCAACCAATAAAAATAGATTTCTACAAATGGCGGACTGGGAGAATTCATTAGTTCACTGCAGTGACAGAGCTGCTGCTGAGGAACTGATGACAGAAGTCCAGAGGAACCCGGCGCTATTTGACAAAGACCATCACCTCTAAAAATGTTAAAAGAAACATGACACAACCCCGGTCGGAATCGGAAGAGCTCTTGGGATTAGCGTAAGGCTGTTTACTGAACTGGAAGCTAGTTAACTCGCTAACTTTTGCTAGCTAACTTACAAAATATGTTTTTAATATGAGGTAACAACATGTGTCCCTCCAGTAGCCTGTTGACGTTACTGGTGTTTCTCTCAACATGGGCTACAGGAGACTTTACTCTTTGATCCACAGTAGATTTGGTGTTCAGAGTCTCCTACTGGTAAAGAAATGAATAGCTTCACTTGGTGACCATTAGTACCATTAGCTCTCATATAAATAAAGCACAATAATGTAATGAAAGCGCCATATAAGAGCATTATTGATTCTGCTGCCTCCTCTCTCTTTTGCGGCAATTCATGAACCCAAATCCATCGGCTCTGTCGTTATTTACTTTAGAGAGCGAGTAAAATAAAAGCACGTTGATAAAGCTCCATTGTTTTCTCTGAATATTTGGCACCAATACCGTTGGAGTGTGACACTTGAGCAAAAGCATATCATTATAGTTTATACTGTAGTTATCTTTATAGTTGTCGCTCTTTGTGTGGGCCTGCTACAAATGCGTTCCAGGTCGTGGCTTGTGCTTCGTTCCTCAATGAGAGACGTCCACAGTATCACGTAGTGTGTGTGCACGAGCGTATGCACGTGTTTGTTTCTCATCTCACATATTGGGATGGAGGTGCGTGTAGCACCTGCCAAAGCAGGGAGGACGGACAGCCCTTTGAGAGGAGACTGAGTTTTATGAAGGCAAAGACCACAAAAACAATAATAAAACTAATAATAACGGCAACATTTCTTTCTCAGTGACGGTTTAATGTATTAAACTGTGCGCCACAGTTTAATACATTAATGGGAAACCCTGATATAATTAATACGTTTTTACAATTGACAATGCAGTGGGCAATAGCAAACCCACGTAGGTTACCGAGTTTTCAGCAGGCCTAGAGGATAGCATCGCGGCCATCCACGCAGATATCAAGGCAATGCGTTCAGATGTAAAGAGTGGGCTATGTAATTTTCAAGACACACTTAAGGACGATATGAAGAGGGAACTGTCAGATATCAGGGACGAAATACAACAGACGCTAAGTGAAGATTTGAAGAGGAGGGGGTTCTCCATCGACCAAGATAGGCTGACCAAAACCAGCTCCAGCAGAGAAAATATACTGTAGAAACTTGCCTGCTGGGAGACAGCAACAAGTAGACGCTTTTTAGCTGCTAGTAAGAAAGCTATAGCATGTAAGTGGCTACAGAAAGAACCTCCAACAAAGACTGATAGGGTAGAACTTTTAAATGATATTCACGACGTGGAGAGACTGACCTTTTCCTTAAGACTACATAATGACAAATTTGTAGAATAGTGGATCTTGTATGTGTACTCATGAGCTATGTGTGACCCATTTTATCATCTTAATGTGTAACAATTTCATCTGTATACCATGATTGTAATTAACCCTGGTGACCAACTGTTGTGGTGGTGTTTTTTATGCCTCCGCGACAGCCGTGGCCGGAGGCATTATGTTTTCGTGTTGTCCGTCCGTCCGTCCGTCTGTACGTACGTCCGTATGTACGTCTACGTCCATCCGTCTGTCCGTCCCATTCTCGTGAATGTGATATCTCAGGAACGCCTTGAGGGAATTTCTTCAGATTTGGCACAGAGGTCCACTTGGACTCAAGGATGAACTGATTAGATTTTGGTAGTCATAAAAACAAAAAATGTGGCATTGCTTTGGCTGTTCTCTATGGAGCCCCCAGGGGTCACCTGGTAAGAAAAAAATCATTTGTGTGGAAATCCATACAGGCATTGGTAAATCGTGCACACGGATTATGAATCCGTGCGCACAAGAGTAAACCATATGCATGGATTAGTAAACCATGCCCTTGAATTGGTAATCTGTGCCCGCAGATTAGTAAACTGTCTGGCAGAAAATATGACAAATCAATCAATAGCCTAATTGAATGATATCACGTGAACTATAAAACTTGTTACTGTCACCATGGTTAGCATGGCATTTGTACAGACATTTCTCCATACTTTACACAGAACAAGGTCAGGTTGGGCTTTTTCTCCTGCTTTCCTCCTCGGTCGTGAAGTGGGTCAGTAGATTACAAATTAACTCACGCGGACAGCTGATAGAATATTATGCGTAATGGTTACCATGGTTACCATGGAATACACTGAATAAATCCCAGTTCTGCTCCGGCTTTTTTACTAGGTGGAGAGGTTGAGTCAGTACCGGGATAACTAGCCCTCCTTTTTACCGGCATGTCATCCACACAGAATTTGTATTTTTAGCTTTATGTGGGTACAAATTCTCTGTGTAAAGACGGCTCCAAAAAGGACAAAAACTGACCATAAGATTACTCCAAACAGCATAATCCCAGTGCTCTGAAACAAAGCGATTGCACTGCGGGTCCAGAAGTCCAATATTTACTTCATTATCTCCTAGATTTTACACACTTCCACATCGCCACACAGTCACAACTGTAGCAAGCCAATGCTGCCTTCAAATGCTGTCAGAAATATTGCAATTGCAGGTAGAGCATGCTTAAACGACCCAATAAAATGGTAAATACAAATGGCAAAGTTGAATTTTACATGATAAACAAGCAAAACATTTTTCAACGTTTTTCATTTTCTTAAAGCCATTT
Organism: Centroberyx affinis; assembly: GCF_046629955.1. Classification (NCBI taxonomy): domain Eukaryota; kingdom Metazoa; phylum Chordata; class Actinopteri; order Beryciformes; family Berycidae; genus Centroberyx; species Centroberyx affinis. The sequence goes on along the minus strand of NW_027279819.1, from coordinate 54,952 downwards.
TGATCTAAAGGCTAATGCTTAAATGCTTGAAATTTGTTTCTTAGACAAATATAAATAGTGAAGTTGATGCCTATGTATGAATTTCTTTCCAAAGCCTTTGCCTTTCCATCAAGACAAAGGGCGGCTACTTAATAGAATCTAAAATATAAGATAGTTTTGATTTGTTTAAGACTTATCCATTTGTGTTATTTCACAGTTTTGATGTCTTTAGTAATAGTAAAAATAAAGAAAAATGTTTCAAAACTTTTGACTGGTAGTGTAGATGTCACATACACTATATTGCCAAAAGTATTGGCTCACCTGCCTTGACTCGCATATGAACTTAAGTGACATCCCATTCTTAATCCATAGGGTTTAATATGACGTCGGTCCACCCTTTGCAGCTATAACAGCTTCAACTCGTCTGGGAAGGCTTTCCACAAGGTTTAGGAGTGTGTTTATGGGAATTTTTGACCATTCTTCCAGAAGTGTATTTGTGAGGTCACACACTGATGTTGGATGAGAAGGCCTGGCTCTCAGTCTCCGCTCTAATTCATCCCAAAGGTGTTCTATCGGGTTGAGGTCAGGACTCTGTGCAGGCCAGTCAAGTTCATCCACACCAAACTCTCTCATCCATGTCTTTATGGACCTTGCTTTGTGCACTGGTGCACAGTCATGTTGGAACAGGAAGGGGCCATCCCCAAACTGTTCCCACAAAGTTGGGAGCATGGAATTGTCCAAAATCTCTTGGTATGCTGAAGCATTCAGAGTTCCTTTCACTGGAACTAAGGGGCCAAGCCCAGCTCCTGAAAAACAACCCCGCACCATAATCCCCCCTCCACCAAACTTTACACTTGGCACAATGCAGTCAGACAAGTACCGTTCTACTGGCAACCGCCAAACCCAGACTCGTCCATCAGATCGCCAGATGGTGAAGCGCGATTCGTCACTCCAGAGAACGCGTCTCCACTGCTCTAGAGTCCAGTGGCGGCGTGCTGTACACCACTGCATCCGACGCTTTGCATTGCACTTGGTGATGTATGGCTTGGATGCAGCTGCTCGGCCATGGAAACCCATTCCATGAAGCTCTCTCTACGCACTGTTCTTGAGCTAATCTGAAGGCCACATGAAGTTTGGAGGTCTGTAGCGATTGACAGTACCACGCTGGAATTCACTGAACTCCTAAGAGCGACCCATTCTTTCACAAATGTTTGTAGAAACAGTCTGCATGCCTTGGTGCTTGATTTTATACACCTGTGGCCATGGAAGTGATTGGAACACCTGATTTCAATTATTTGGATGGGTGAGTGAATACTTTTGGCAATATAGTGTATATACAACAATTTGTAGCCAATAAACTATTTATTTATTATTAAAAATATAAGTTTCCAAAGCTGATGGGAATATTCTCCTCTTCATTCCGTCGTGGCAGCACAAAGTAGCCGAGCTTTGTACCACTTGGTTTCGAAAATAGTCAGCAAAAACAGCTATTTTTGTTATTTCTCACTGATCATTTGGTTTGTATTGTTTAAAACGTATGTCCGGTAAATGTTCTACTTGTCTGGAATCCTGAAATCTTACTGGCCGTTAAAAAAAAAAATGTCTAGCGGAAAACCTGGACACCACAGTGGCACGGAGTTGCATATAACATTTATAGATGTATGCATTAACATGCTTTTTCTACAAGCATGATTTACAGGGAGTAAATGGGTTTCATATTGTCACCGAAACGCACATCAGATCATAAATTAGACCTACTGGTGTGATCAATCAGTGGTTATGGTTCACATATACAGTACTGTGCAAAAGTCTTAGGCACCCTAGATTTTTTATATAAATTTCTTAGAAGTCTTAGATGTATATTTGTTTTCCGCATTAGTGTGTCAGTAGAGTGCTGTTTATTGTAAATTTTTGATATTCAGAAACTTTTCATTTTATTAGTTTTGAAAGCATCTTCGCTTTATGGATTTCTTTGACATATGCCTAAGACTTTTGCACAGTACTGCAGGTCTAGGTGCTTAATGGCTATTATAGCTCACTATGCTGTATGTATGCCAAGTGGTGCGTAATGGCTATGGCTCACTGTATAATAGTCCGTCTTTGACGTTATCAATGTACATATTACAAATCCGTGTGCACGGTTTACTAATCCATGGGAGTAAAGTAAACTGTGCCCACTGATTTCCAGATAATTTTCTTTTACCAGGTGACCCCTGGGGGGCTCCATAGTTCTCCTTATTGCACTAGGTTTATAGATATATAGCACTTGTTTTCATTGTTCTTGTTATTGGACTACTTTTATAGAGAAATAAATAGTGCAGTATGCTGACTACTCATTAAATCCCTCCCTTTATAGACTGGATGGTTGCTAATTTACAATAGTTAATATAGAAATGGGGAGTAGTGAATAAACAAAAATTTGACTGCAACTGAAGTAGGACAGTTGTCAGAGACACAAGTGTCGTTGCATGTTCTCAACAGCGTCACTGTAGTGATGCGTAAGATTAGCGTTTGCTAGCTTTATATGCTATGTAGCCAGCTTGTTATCGTAGCTTACCCTAATAATCAAAAATTTAATTTTCGGATAACAGCCATATCCTTTGAGCTTCTTTGCACATTCTTCTATGAACTGACTAATGTCGCCACTGGAGAGAGCTGGGAGATTGTAAAAGTTGTACAAGTTGTAAAACACCTTGTTTCCATTTTGAAGACGACTAGCCCAGACTGGATCCGATGCTACCTGGTTATGACATCACTTCCTGTTAACATATCGCAGTGTGAAAAGCTCATTTGAGGTTTACTTGTAATGAAAACTACATTAAAAATAAAATGTATTATTATTTATTATTATTATTATTCATTTAGATCCCATTATATAAGTTGTAGATTCCAGACACAATGCATGTTGTGGTTAACTCATCAATCTTTGTTTTCTGTAGATACTGATTAGCTTGACATTTTCAACTAGTTCTCTGACAAGAGGGGAACAAGCACTGCTTTATTTTACAGCCTGCACACCTTGTACTTATTCCATAACTACAGGGAACAAGCACCATTAACATTTGTTTTGTCCCCCGTAATTACGTTATTGTACCCTGTAATTATGATTTAAGTATGCGGTAATTACGAAAATAGTTGCACCGTAACTACCTTTATAAGTCTCTCATAATTACAAAATTGTTACCCCTTAATTCCTGGACTTATTGTTTTGTTACCCTGTAACTACAGCATTGTTATTTTATTTGTACCCCATAATTACAAACTGGTAACTCCGTAATTAGTGGGCTGTAAAATAAAGCATTACCGAATTATTTTAGTAATGTTTATTTTTTTTCAAAAAATTTAAAAGTAAGGACGTATATGCTTTGTCTGCATATGTTTGTGTGTGAAATATGACGTCAGACTGTTGATAACACTGTTTACAATACCAATGAAGGTAAAAGAAGAGAGAAAAAAGGGGCACTTTTATTTTGCATTTGCAAAATCTCTCTTTCTTTTTGTTCATTTTGTTTATTATAGAAGCAGAGTAGGGGTTTCTGGCACAACTTCATCTACTTCCAAGGTGAATGGAGAAGGGAAAAAGCTCTAAAAAAGGTCAAAACTCCAGCAACACTTGTAGTATATAGAACTACTTTATTGTTAGACCAACACGTTTCGGCTTGTGGCCTTCATCAGGGTCATCATTTTGTTTATTCAAACATTTCATTAAAAAGGGATTTAATCTAGTAATAGTTTTCTTGATTTTTGTTGTTTTTTGGAGAGGGGTTTTTGCATGAAAATGTTCTAATTTAAAGATATTGAATATGGGCACAAAATATCGACTATCGACTTCAGTTAAAAAATAGCAGTAAAGGCCTTAAAATCAGTTGAACCCTAATTAAAATAGCCCATTGTCTTGTATCTGTATAAAAACAGATCATCTGTTACCTTTAGCAGAACAAACTCAATACTGTGGAGTACCCTAAAAGCACATTGACATTTTTCAAATGTATTATTTTGTATTATTCAAGAATGAGGAGTTTTGATAAGAACTTGTAACTCTGCTCTTTTCTGCTGACTGACACTATCATTACCTCTGGCGTCTCTTGCATTCTTCTTCAGCTCAATTTCTGTCTTTTCCCTCCCTTCCTTTTTCTCCCTCACTACCTCGCCATCCTTTTTCTGTTTTGTTTCTCCATTTGTGTTAGCAATTATAAGTTTAGTATGTCAAGCACTTTGAAGCTACCAACCAAACGTAATGTGTTGCTGATCATCGTCTGTATTTGTATGTCCCCTAGGCTGAAGAGCAATATCCCAAGCTCTTGTACTACAGTTCCAGAGACACCCTGGTCTGATCATCCAACCGATAACCACCAGCATCAACTCACAGATGTGAACTCCATCAGCAAACCACACCACCATAACATCACCACACCTCACCTCACGGCAGATGATGTCACAGTGGAGAGTGGCTTGGACTGGTTCCACTCACTGACCGTCAGCCCATCGGCATTGTCCACAGACATCGTCACCTCACCAACCGTAACAACACAACAAAATATCAGGAGACAACCACACAACGTAGATTCCAGTTGGTCAGAAATATCCACAGCACCCAACAAACTGAACAATCAAACTGCAAAGGAAATTATTCTGGAACATCCTGTTGAGCTGCCACTAAGTGACAATGGGTCAATATTATTTATTTCAGATCAGGGCCCTTGTAAAACAGTCGCCCCTGTTTCAGAAGAAGAGAGGAGAAAAAATTATGAAGATAGAAAAATGATAGAAGAAAACTCTAAAACTCCAGAGAAAAGAAAGCAATGTGAGACAGACAGACAGAAAGATAATAATGCAATTTCACTATCATCAGATCCAGAGTCAGCAGGTTCTGTATTGCAAAAAGTCTCCAAGAAGCTGAGAGACAAACGACTCAGGGAGCTGGAGATGAATGATCACCAGTGGGACAAAGAGGGCGGACAAATGGGAGTGGTAGGAATTAAAATCAGGAAAGATGTGATAGATCCTTCAGAGCAGGCATTCTCCTCAGATGCCCCTTTTGCCCCCCACGCTAGCAGCACACCATCAGCAGGAAAGAATTGCACCTCAAAGAACAGAGTTCAGAAGGGTCTCTCCTCTGGGGAAGAAGGTAAACTTGAGAGTGAAGACTGGAGGGATGGGACAGGGAATCGGACTAAGAAAGTTGGTGCTGGGGATTGCAAGATTGCAGCTGAAACTGAAACGGGGAGAGGCCTGCATGCAAAGTTGTCAGGCTTCACATTCAAGCCAAGGGAGAAGATGAGCAACGTTAGACCTCTGATCCACAACCAGGACCCTCATACCAGCTCAGGTTTAAACACAGACAGCACATATCTCTACACTAACAGCAGCAGAAAAGCCCCAAATCGCAAACACAAGCTGGTCAGTCATGACTCCGCCATTTCACTGACAGCGACATGTAGACCAGAGAAGGGTAAGAGTGAGAAAAGTCAGCAGCATTACCAAAATTCACCTGTAGGTGGCAGCAAGAAAAATCAAGTTAGTGAGGAGAGAGAGAGAGGGTCTCACTGTGGCAGTGCTCCTGATGTAGGAGGTAAGATAAGGGAAGCCAATCGTTTAAGTAAGAATGCTTTTTCATTTGGAATGGAGGATTCAGGACAAAGAAAAGGAGTGCATAGTATAAACATGAGTGATGATACAGACCAGAAACATCAACAAGTAACAACCAAACTCAGCAACACGGAGGAGACTAGACTAGATACCTTTGCTTACATCCCTCCTCCTAATCCAAGCACTTACATTGATCATCCAGTAACTGCCACATCAGACCAGACTAAGTCCACTGTGGCCTCCTTGACCCTGGCCAAACTCTCAAGATTTTCTTTCATGGCTTCCACAGAGCCTAAGTCTGCAGCTGAAGGAGAAAAAACCATATCCACCACTGCCTCTGAAGTCCAAAAAAGTACATCTAACTCAGGTAGTGCTGAATGCTCAAGTTCTAGAGAAGAGAAAACTATAAATTCCCCTGAACAGAGTGCTTTCACACCCATTGAAGGACAACAAGGCAAGTCTCTAGCCACATTGGTCAAAGTAATGGGAGCACTTCCACCCCCCCACACACAGAGCTCAGAGCTCACATCACGATGCCAATACCAAGTGACACCAGGGACAAAGTCACCAACTAAAACTCTGTCTAAGCGGAGTGCAATGTGGACAGTCACTGAACATGGACACACAGCATTACAAAACAATAAGACACAGCCTAGTTGTGCTGCCAAACACAGTAACACTGGTAAAATGAAAATGTTTAATGATGGCACCAGTGACTATGAAACGACTGTCAACCTTAAAAAGAGGAAGTGTTTTGAGCTAGGCCCTCCACCAAGCGGTGGTGGTCATGGTTCCAATGGCCCATCTGGACTGTCTCTATTCAGCTCTGAAGACTTAAGTGATGATGTTCTCAATATTGAGTGGGACGAACAGGTTGGGAAGAAAGCTAAAGTCTAGCACACAAAGTACACACACACTATTGTCATAGTGTGTGTGGATAAATAAAAAATGATTCCATGTGTTGTGTTTGTACTTTTACTCATGTCAACAGCATACATATAATGAAAGAAGACAACAAATATCTCACCATATGTTTTATTCTGGGGCACAGAGCAATGTAAATACAAATATAGCTGCAAGCGGGGATTCTTTGGTTCAAGCACTCAAGGCATTTTAGACCAATTTCAGATTTATTTTGTAGGGCACCCCCACATGCAACAACTGCAGCCAAGCTTGCCATTTTGACTGATGCTTACACCTAGAGCAGTGGTTCTCAAACGTTTTTGTATCAAGGACCCCTAATTTAGTCCACATTAGGGCCACAAACCCCTATTTAATGAGACTTTGTCTCTCAGACCCAAACCTGAGAATATTTGTATTGTTAAATATGATTTTGTCCAGAATTCCAAGACTATTGTAGGTAGAGAGATAACAGTGAAACTATGACTAAAATAGTCATTCCTCTACATTCTCTAATTGTGTTAACTTCTTGTAAATTAAATAATGGAGAGGTTTAACAATTCATCAAGTTGCTGGGGACCCCCTGGAACCCCCTCAATGACCCCTGGTGGTCCCCGGACCCCACATTGAGAACCACTGACCTAGAGCATGCATGCATTTACCAGTAATAGGAAATATAAAGTCATGGCATTTTTGGTTCTGGTTTTTGGACATCCTGTACAAGTATAGAAGTATAAATGATATAAAGTATTGTCAAAATTGAGGATCATCAATAGCGACCCTTGAAGCAGATGTATACTTACAAAAAAGAAACAACCAAACAAAAACAAGGGGGGGAAATGAAAGGTCAAAAGGTCTCGCTAAGGCCATTTCACTGGATTTTGACCCTTTATACTAGAGCTAGAAAGTTGCAACCTTTTCCAACTGAAAGTTGGTGTTGTGAAGAGCTGACATGATTTTGGTGGTTCTGGATGCATGTTAAGGTGCCTAAAAACCTGCACAAAGGTCAAAGGGTTGGCAGTTGTCTTGTGTCAAATTCGACATTTGGGTTAGGGTTAGGGTTATGTGAATATTATATTTCAAATGTGCATATTTTCTCAAATAAAGGTCCCAGAGAGCCCAGATTTTGCACAGACAGTGTGGGTGGGGCTTAGAACAAGCCCACATCACCAAATCCCCTCTGCGGCATCTAGAAAAAAAATGAGGTTTATTTGGAATATTCAAGTGAGGATGGTGTGAGGGTTGACTAGTTGAACAGCCGCTGTCAAAGTTGGGCAGATTGGTGATATTTTTTTTCTAAATTTGTCAGAGCTCTGATTTTTTAATGTCGTTGCCACGCACAAATGGGGCACTTCCATCTTTGTCCGGGCCTTGTAGCACGTAGCATTGCTGCGTGGGAAGCGTGACACCTCACATACATTTGAAAGGGAAATTTAAGTAAGTTTTCAGCTTTGGTATGGAGGTGCACACAATAAACATAAACGTGGAGAAAAAATAATAAAATAAAAATATGTACAAATGTATATGTGCAATATAACTGTTATGGGTATGTGCAAAATATTTACCAGAGCATGTGCAAAGGTATGGAGTATATGGGGGGGGGGGGATAAGGGTCTGTGTCAGTGGGGGTCCTGGGGCTTGTTGATGAGGGCAGCTGCAGACGGGAAGAAACTGTTCTTGTGGCGTGAGGTTTTGGTCCTGATGGACCGCAGCCTCCTGCCAGAGGGGAGCGTTTCAAAAAGTGTGTGTCCAGGGTGAGAGGGGTCGGCCACAATCTTTCCTGCTCGCCTCAGGGTCCTGGAGGCGTACAGGTCCTGGAGGGAAGGTAGATTGCAGCCAATCACCTTCTCAGTGGAGCAAATGATACACTGCAGTCTGCCCTTGTCCTTGGCAGTGGCAGCAGCGTACCAGATGGTGATGGAGGAGGTGAGGATGGACTCAATGATGGAGGAGTAGAAGTGCACCATCATCGTCTTCGGCAGGTTGAACTTCCTCAGCTGCCACAGGAAGTACATCCTCTGTTGTGCTTTTTTGGTGAGGGAGCTGATGTTCAGCTCCCACTTGAGGTCCTGGGTGATGATGGAGCCCAGGAAGCGGAAGGACTCCACAGTGTCGACTGGGGAATCTCTCAGGGTGATGGTGGTGAGTGGGGCTGGGTTCTTCCTGAAGAAGACCCAAATGGCAAAAATGTTCCCAAATGGACAAAAGGTCTCGTTAAGGCCTCGTTAAGGCAATTTCACTGGATTTTGAACCTTTATACTGGAGCTACAAAGTTGCAACCTTTTCCAACTGAAAGTTGGTGTTGCAGTGAAGAGCTGACATGAATTTGGTGGTTCTGGATGCATGTTAAGGTGCCTAAAAACCTGCACAAAGATCAAAGGGTTGGCAGGTGTCTCTTGTGTCAAATTTGACATTTGGTGTCATGTGCATATTATATTTCAAATGTGCATATTTTCTCAAATAAAGGTCCCAGAGACCCCAGATTTTGCACAGACAGTGTGGGTGGGGCCTAGAACAAGCCCACATCACCAAATCCCCTCCACAACAACTAGAAAAAAAAGTGAGGTTTATTTAGAATAATCAAGTGAGGATGGTGTGAGGATTGACTAGTACAGCCCCTGTCAAATGTGGACAGATTGGTGACAGTTTGTTTTTTGACACTTGGCACACTTTTGAATATCACAAATATTGACCCAAATGTCAAAAATGTTCCCACTTGTCAATATATGTATATTCCATATGGACAATATAATAACAGTAATATCCAATAATGTTCCCGTTTGTCACCCCACGGTTTGTTCCCATATGTCGGCTTTGTTCCCAATTGACACCATTCAAGGTGTGCTAAACGCCGACCACATTGACACCGTGTCACAATTTTGACAATGGCAATACTTTTCCATTCATTTTTACTGACAAATGGGAACCTTTCCCTTCTCTGTGTCCATTTGGGAGCATTTTTGCCATTTGTGTTAACATTCGGGAACCCTGACCACCCCATTCGAAAGTATGCCAAATGTCAAAATATCCCTAAATATCCATAAAGTAGCATGTGAGTGAGTGACTAAAGGTTCTAATTTCATGTTAAGTGTTACTCACATAGTTTTCTATGTGTATTCACAGAAAAATACCTCAAGGACTACCAGCGGTACCACGAGGGAAGCTGTCCGTCCACCAAACAGCTGGAGAATGCCTTCTCCAAGGTCAGCAGAGTTAAATCCTTTGTGTTCTTCATAAGCATGGGGAACAAGGACTTGCACTCGTGGCTGTTTCTTGACGATATGGACAAAATCAGAAAGTAAGTGTGGCTTTCCTAATCAATTGTTATTAAGCGGTTATGACACATGCCTGTGAACAGTGACTAAGTCCAACCTTGTGCTTTTGCAGATGGTCAGGCCAGCTGGCAAGCATGGGCAAGACCATAACGACAGCCAACTTCTACTTGAGAAACGTCTACCAGTTTGTCAAGTGCATGAAGGAGACTCCACCACGCCTCTCTCGCCTGTCCCAGGCCCAGTTCACCGGGGTGGTCAGGGCTGTGAAAGGAGTCCTGACCAACATCACCAAAAAGGTCGGTCTGCACCAGCTAAAGGTGAAGGCCGACAAAATGTCCAGGGTTGTCATGAGGGAGACCCTGAGGAGGTGCTGGGAGCTCACCAAGGCAAAAATCCCAGAGCTGCTGGGTAAGTGTGCATAGTGGACAGTTTAGCCTGTGTGTGTGTGTGTGTGTGTGTGTCTGTCTGTCTGTCTCTAAGGTGCTGAGACGGTTTTTGTGTTCTTTCTTTTGCCATGTCCTCCTCTCAGATGAAATGAAGAAAGACAACACGCAGCAGCTCTGGTACCGTTTTTACAGTTACTTTGCCGCATTTCTGGCTTCCCTGTATGGACACCGCCCCGGAGTCCTGATCAACATGAAGGTGAATGAAGTCCTGGCTGCCAAGACTGACAACCAGTCCTCCGCCGGTTTTGTTCTCTCTGTAAGTATGAGGGTCTTGACTGATGTGTGGTTATAATTTGAGTTTTATTGGAAATGTTTGATCTGACAGGGTCCGGGCGTCTGTCTGTTTTCTGTGTATTGCAGGTTAGCGATCACAAAACCAACAAAGACTTCGGAGCAGCCCAGATCTATTTGGAGCCAGAAGAATACAAGTGGCTGGAGACCTGGCTGGAGCTGCGGGAGAGGTGCAAGCCCCGTAATAAGCTTGTCTTCTTCACGGGTGGCAAAGGGCCATGCAAGAACTTGGGAGGAGATGGGCTTGCCAGGAAAGCCCAATTTCATCGACCTACGCACGGCCGTGTCCGCACACGTGAGTTCTCTTCAGTCACTCGTCCTGCAGCAGTATTGCAATTAAAACTGCTGGCTTTAATAACAGTACCAATCTTTTTGTGTCCCTCTCTTCTACTGTCTCCAGGCAAAGAACGTCCACTCTGCCGAGGTGAGGTCAAAAATGGCCACTTTCATGTGCCACAACACCTCTACCGGTGACAAATTCTGTGCCTTAAATCTGGACGTGCAGCAGTCCATGGAGATGCAGCGACATTTTGAGGGGCTGTGTCTGGCTCCACCACCCCTGCCTCCACCTCTGCAGCCGCCTCAACCTCCACCACTCCTAAGGCCTCCAGGAAGAGCATCCGCCACGCTTCTTCATCCGACTCCATCACAGATGAAGAGGGGGAGGTCCCCTATCAGGAGTCTGGGGTTTCCAGCCTAGAGGAGGAGCTTGAGCAGATGTTGGAGGAGGAGCAGGAACAGGAGCAGGAAGACGAGGAGGAAGACGAGGAGGAAGCCCCTGGAAGCCCCTGAAAGTGTAAATAAAGATGTGCCAGTGTCTTTTAACCCAAAGAAAAGAAAAGAAATCTAATTTTGTCCTGTTTAAAGTTGAGGCCTGTAAAGAATTCCAATCGGGACACTCAATGTGTGTTTTGTGTTTCCTCACCAGACGCCAGTGAAGCCCAGCAGCACTTATGCGCGGTACCAAAAGCTTGTGATAAGCATCAGCCCGCTGGGGGACAAAATGAAGGCTGCACAGAGGGCGAAAGACAGGGCCCACGACAGGGCCAGGAGAGCAGCCATCAGGAGTGCCAGCCCTCTTCCCCAACTACTAGTTGGTTTTGTAAATGTTTTTTGTAAATGTTTACAAAACGTTGTTTTGCTGTGTTTTGGGTTTGCTGTTGTTTTTTGCTGAGAGTTATCAGTCATTTTTTGAGATCCCATTAATGTCACCTACAGTATATAGCCTAGGGAATACTGTATGTATGGAGGCACATTTTGACTTGTTCTGAAGCACTTTTCTTTCTACTGCAAACTCACCAAGTGCACTTTGGGGTAAATCAGTGGTGCATATGGTACATATATTTCTTGCATGATAATGAGAGGCACTTTAACTGAAATGTTTGCAAATATAGAATATAGAATATATAATATAATATATACAGAATATTTGGAAGGTCTGTTATTTGTTTTATATTTTTATACCACATGGTGGCATTGTTGACCTCAAAGTGAAACAGCAATTTCAGTGTCATGGTTGTTTAAATAAATATTTGTTTTACTGTTTTAATCAAAGTGGTCTGCTGCTTATTCAATTATACTGACCCTCATAATGTATTGAAACAATATTGAACACATATGACTACATTGGCATACTTTAGAATGGGGGGTCGGTGTGCCCAAATGTCAAAGACCAAAAAAATGACTTGATGTTGTCTTATCAATGTGAAATTGAAATATGTTCCATAATAGAGGCTCTTCTTGAATCCTGAACTGGTTCCAGCATGCCAAATATATGCAGAACCAGTTCCAGCCTACTGAAATGCAGATATTTTGTGTTGACATTCGGGAACCCTGACCACCCCATTCAAAAGTATGCCAAATGTCAAAATATTGACTTTGGCATTTTGGTTTGCAGGTTGGATTTTTGGGGAATTTGACCACTATTGGTGCATTTCCTGTATCTCCTGAACTGAAGGTCGTAGAGACTCGAGACCAAGACTGGCGCATTGGTCTTCCCTCATAACCTGTATATAGACCTTGGTTCCAGGTCTCTACGACCTTCAGAAAACACCAACTTTCAGTTGGAAAAGATTGCAACTTTCTAGCTCTAGTATAAAGGGTCAAAATCCAGTGAAACGACCTTAACGAGACACACACACACAGACTGCATGTGATCAGCGGATGGTCAATTCCTTACATTCTGACATTTAGCATACATTTGAATGGGGGGTCGGTGTTCCCAAATGTCAAAGACCAAAATAATGACTTGATGTTGTCTTATCAATGTGAAATTGAAATATGTTCCATAATAGAGGCTCCTCTTGAATTCTGAACTGGTTCCAGCATGCCAAATGTTTGCAGAACCAGTTCCAGCCTATTCAAATGCAGATATTTTGTGTTGACATTCGGGAACCCCTAACCCATGGGGTGGTCAGGGTTCCCAAATGGACAATAGCAAATGGCAAAAAGGTTCCCGAATGGACAATTGCAAATGTCAAAGATGTGCCCAAATGTCCCAGTGACAAACGGGAACATTTTTTACACGGGGGTTGACAAACAGGAACATTTTTGACGTTTCGGATGCGTGTCCGGGGGTGCCTCCCGAATGTCAAAAATGTTACCTTTTGTTGACCCCCGTGTCAAAAATGTTCCCGTTCATCAACCGACAAACGGGAACATTTTTGACATTTTGGATGCGCGTCCGGGGGTGCCTTCCCGAATGACACATGTTCCCGTTTGTCAACCCGTTTGTCAAAAAAGTTCCCAAATGTCCTCATCCACTCAGCAGTCATGTAACACTAGACTGTAATCAGCTCAGCCAATCAGCAGCATTGTAACACTCAAATGTAGTTATCTCAGCCAATCAGCAATCATGTAACACTGTTATGTAGTCAACTCAGCCAATCAGCAGTCATGTAACACTCAAATGTAGTCACCTCAGCCAATCAGAATTCACGTAACACTAGCATGTAGTCAGCTCAGCCAATCAGAAGTCATGTAACACTAGCATGAATTCAGCTCAGCCAATCAGCAGTCATGTAACACTCGCCAGTAGTCAGCTCAGCCAATCAGCAACCATGTGACCCTAGACTGTAGTCAGCTCAGCCAATCAGCAGCCATGTAACACCTGTCTGTAGTCAGCTCATCCAATCAGCAGTCATGTAACACTAGACTGTAGTCAGCACAGCCAATCAGAAGTCATGTAACAGTACACTGTAGTCAGCTCAGCCAATCAGAAGTCATGTAACAGTAGACTGTAGTCAGGTCAGCCTATTAGCAGCCATGTAACACTAGCCTGTAGTCAGCTCAGCCAATCAGCAGCCATGTAACACCTGTCTGTAGTCAGCTCATCCAATCAGCAGTCATATAACACCTGTCTGTAGTCAGCTCATCCAATCAGCAGTCATGTAACACTAGACTGTAGTCAGCTCAGCCAATCAGAAGACATGTAACGGTAGACTGTAGTCAGCTCACCCAATCAGCAGCCATGTAACACCTGTCTGTAGTCATCTCAGCCAATCAGCAGCCATGTAACACTAGACTGTAGTCTGCTCAGCCAATCAGCATCCATGTAACACTCAAATGTAGTCAGCTCAGCCAATCAGAAGTCATGTAAGACTAGCCTGTCGTCAGCTCAGCCAATGAGCAGTCATGTAACACTCAAATGTAGTCAGCTCAGCCAATCAGAAGTCATGTGACCCTAGACTGTAGTCAGCTCAGCCAATCAGCCGCCATGTAACACCTGTCTGTTGTCAGCTCATCCAATCAGCAGTCATGTAACACTAGACTGTAGTCTGCTCAGCCAAAAGAAATCATGTAGCACTAGCATGTAGTCAGCACAGCCAGTCAGTAGCCGTGCAACACTAGCCTGTCGTCAGCTCATCCAATCAGCAGCCATGTAACACCTGTCTGTAGTCAGCTCATCCAATCAGCAGCCATGTAACACCTGTCTGTAGTCAGCTCATCCAATCAGCAGTCATTTAACACTAGACTGTAGTCAGCTCAGCCAATCAGCATCCATGTAACACTCAAATGTAGTCAGCTCAGCCAATCAGAAGTCATGTAACACTAGCTTGTAGTCAACTCAGTTAATCAGCAGCCGTGTAACACTAGCCTATCGTCAGCTCAGCCAATCAGCAGTCATGTAACACTAGCCTGTAGTCAACTCAGCCAATCAGCAGCCGTGTAACACTAGCCTATCGTCAGCTCAGCCAATCAGAAGTTATGTAACACTCAAATTTAGTCAGCTCAGCCAATCAGCATCCATGTAACACTAACCTGTAGTCAGCTCATCCAATCAGCAGTCATGAAACACTAGACTGTAGTCAGCTCAGCCAATCAGAAGTCATGTAACAGTACAGTGTTTTACACTGTCAGTGTGTGTTAGTGTGTTACACTGCATTACACTGTTACACTGCGTTACAGTGTGTTACACTGTATTACACTGCGTTACACTGTGTTACACTGCGTTACTGTGTGTACACTGTGTGTACACTGTGTCAGTATGTCAGTGTGTGTTGTACTGCGGTACACTGCTTTACACTGCGTTACTGTGTGTACAGTGTGTCAGTGTGTGTTGCAGTGTGTTACACTGTTACACTGCGTTACTGTGTGTACAGTGTGTCAGTGTGTGTTACAATGTGTTACTATGTGTTACACTGTGTTACTGTGTGTTACAGTGTGTTACAGTGTGTTACACTGCGTTATTGTGTACAGTGTCAGTGTGTGTTGCAGTGTATTACAGTCTGTTGCTGTGTGTGCAGTGTGCATTACAATGTGTTACACTGCGTTACTGTGTGTACAGTGTGTCAGTGTGTGTTGCAGTGTTACAATGTGTTACACTGCGTTACTGTGTGTACAGTGTGTCAGTGTGTGTTGCAGTGTGTTACAATGTGTTACACTGCGTTACTGTGTGTACAGTTTCAGTGTGTGTTACAGTGTGTTACACTGCGTTACTGTGTGTTACAGTGTGTTACACTCGTTACTGTGTGTACAGTGTGTCAGTATGTCAATGTGTGTTGTACTGCGTTACACTGTTTTACACTGCGTTACTGTGTGTACAGTGTGTCAGTGTGTGTTGCAGTGTGTTACACTGTGTTACACTGCGTTACAGTGTGTCAGTGTGTGTTACAGTGTATTACACTGTTACACTGTGTTACTGTGTGTTACAGTGTGTTACACTGCGTTATTGTGTACAGTGTGTCAGTGTGTGTTGCAGTGTATTACAGTGTGTTGCTGTGTGTGCAGTGTGCGTTACAATGTGTTACACTGCGTTACTGTGTGTACAGTGTGTCAGTGTGTCAGTGTGTTACAGTGTGTTACACTGTATTACAGTGTGTCAGTGTGTGTTACAGTGCGTTACTGTGTGTACAGTGTGTCAGTGTGTGTTGCAGTGTGTTACAATGTGTTACACTGCGTTACAGTGTGTTACAGTGTGTTACACTGCGTTACTGTGGACAGTGTGTCAGTGTGTGTTACAGTGTGTTACATTGTGTTACTGTGTGTACAGTGTGTCAGTGTGTGTTGCAGTGTGTTACAATGTTTTACACTGCGTTACTGTGTGTACAGTGTGTCAGTGTGTGTTACACTGCATTACACTGCGTTACTGTGTGTACAGTTTCAGTGTGTGTTACAGTGTTCTACAGTGTGTTACACTGCGTTACTGTGTGTTACAGTGTGTTACACTGTTACACTCGTTACTGTGTGTACAGTGTGTCAGTGTGTGTTGCAGTGTGTTACACTGTGTTACACTCGTTACTGTGTGTACAGTGTGTCAGTGTGTGTTGCAGTGTGTTACAATGTGTTACACTGCGTTACAGTGTGTTACAGTGTGTTACATTGCGTTACTCTGTGTACAGTGTGTCAGTGTGTGTGTTACAGTGTGTTACACTGCGTTACTGTGTGTACAGTGTGTCAGTATGTGTTGCAGTGTGTTACACTGTGTTACACTGCGTTACTGTGTGTACAGTGTGTCAGTGTGTGTTACAATGTGTTACTATGTGTTACACTGTGTTACTGTGTGTTACAGTGTGTTACAGTGTGTTACACTGCGTTATTGTGTACAGTGTCAGTGTGTGTTGCAGTGTATTACAGTCTGTTGCTGTGTGTGCAGTGTGCATTACAATGTGTTACACTGCGTTACTGTGTGTACAGTGTGTCAGTGTGTGTTGCAGTGTTACAATGTGTTACACTGCGTTACTGTGTGTACAGTGTGTCAGTGTGTGTTGCAGTGTGTTACAATGTGTTACACTGCGTTACAGTGTGTTACAGTGTGTTACACTGCGTTACTGTGTGTACAGTGTGTCAGTGTGTGTGTTACAGTGTGTTACACTGCGTTACTGTGTGTACAGTGTGTCAGTATGTCAATGTGTGTTGTACTGCGTTACACTGTTTTACACTGCGTTACTGTGTGTACAGTGTGTCAGTGTGTGTTGCAATGTGTTACACTGTGTTACACTGCGTTACTGTGTGTACAGTGTGTCAGTGTGTGTTACAGTGTATTACACTGTTACACTGTGTTACTGTGTGTTACAGTGTGTTACACTGCGTTATTGTGTACAGTGTGTCAGTGTGTGTTGCAGTGTATTACAGTGTGTTGCTGTGTGTGCAGTGTGCGTTACAATGTGTTACACTGCGTTACTGTGTGTACAGTGTGTCAGTGTGTCAGTGTGTTACAGTGTGTTACACTGTATTACAGTGTGTCAGTGTGTGTTACAGTGTGTTACACTGCGTTACTGTGTGTACAGTGTGTCAGTGTGTGTTGCAGTGTGTTACAATGTGTTACACTGCGTTACAGTGTGTTACAGTGTGTTACACTGCGTTACTGTGGACAGTGTGTCAGTGTGTGTTACAGTTTGTTACATTGTGTTACTGTGTGTACAGTGTGTCAGTGTGTGTTGCAGTGTGTTACAATGTGTTACACTGCGTTACTGTGTGTACAGTGTGTCAGTGTGTGTTACACTGCATTACACTGCGTTACTGTGTGTACAGTTTCAGTGTGTGTTACAGTGTTCTACAGTGTGTTACACTGCGTTACTGTGTGTTACAGTGTGTTACACTGTGTTACACTCGTTACTGTGTGTACAGTGTGTCAGTGTGTGTTACAGTGTGTTACAATGTGTTACACTCGTTACTGTGTGTACAGTGTGTCAGTGTGTGTTGCAGTGTGTTACAATGTGTTACACTGCGTTACAGTGTGTTACAGTGTGTTACACTGCGTTACTGTGTGTACAGTGTGTCAGTGTGTGTGTTACAGTGTGTTACACTGCGTTACTGTGTGTACAATGTGTCAGTATGTGTTGCAGTGTGTTACACTGTGTTACACTGCGTTACTGTGTGTACAGTGTGTCAGTGTGTGTGTTACAGTGTGTTACACTGCGTTACTGTGTGTACAATGTGTCAGTATGTGTTGCAGTGTGTTACACTGTGTTACACTGCGTTACTGTGTGTACAGTGTGTCAGTGTGTGTTACAGTGTATTACACTGTTACACTGTGTTACTGTTTGTTACAGTGTGTTACACTGCGTTATTGTGTACAGTGTGTCAGTGTGTGTTGCAGTGTATTACAGTGTGTTGCTGTGTGTGCAGTGTGCGTTACAATGTGTTACACTGCGTTACTGTGTGTACAGTGTGTCAGTGTGTCAGTGTGTTACAGTGTGTTACACTGTATTACAGTGTGTCAGTGTGTGTTACAGTGTGTGTTACAGTGTGTTACACTGCGTTACTGTGTGTACAGTGTGTCAGTGTGTGTTGCAGTGTGTTACAATGTGTTACACTGCGTTACAGTGTGTTACAGTGTGTTACACTGCGTTACTGTGGACAGTGTGTCAGTGTGTGTTACAGTGTGTTACATTGTGTTACTGTGTGTACAGTGTGTCAGTGTGTGTTGCAGTGTGTTACAATGTGTTACACTGCGTTACTGTGTGTACAGTGTGTCAGTGTGTGTTACACTGCATTACACTGCGTTACTGTGTGTACAGTTTCAGTGTGTGTTACAGTGTTCTACAGTGTGTTACACTGCGTTACTGTGTGTTACAGTGTGTTACACTGTGTTACACTCGTTACTGTGTGTACAGTGTGTCAGTGTGTGTCAGTGTGTGTTACAGTGTCTTACACTGCGTTACTGTGTGTACAGTGTGTCAGTGTGTGTTACAGTGTGTTACACTGTGTTACACTGCGTTACTGTGTGTACAGTTTCAGTGTGTGTTACAGTGTGTTACACTGCGTTACTGTGTGTTACAGTGTGTTACACTCGTTACTGTGTGTACAGTGTGTACAGTGTGTGTTACAGTGTGTTACACTGCGTTACACAGTTACTGTGTGTGCAGTTTCAGTGTGTGTTACAGTGTGTTACAGTGTGTTACACTGCGTTACTGTGTGTTACAGTGTGTTACACTGTGTTACACTCGTTACTGTGTGTACAGTGTTTCAGTGTGTGTGTCAGTGTGTGTGTCAGTGTGTGTTACAGTGTGTTACAGTGTGTTACAGTGTGTTACAGTGTGTTACACTGCGTTACTGTGTGTTACACTGTGTTACACTGCGTTACTGTTTGTTACAGTGTGTTACACTGTTACACTGCGTTACTGTGTGTACAGTTTCAGTGTGTGTTACAGTGTGTTACAATTTGTTACAGTGTGTTACATTGCGTTATTGTGTGTTACACTGCGTTATTGTGTGTTACACTGCGTTACACTGTGTTACACTGTATTACAATCGTTACTGTGTGTACAGTGTGTCAGTGTGTGTGTCAGTGTGTGTTACAGTGTGTTACACTGTGTTACACTGCGCTAGTGTGTGTACAGTGTGTACAGTGTGTGTTACAGTGTGTTACACTGTATTACAGTGTGTTACAGTTTGTTACAGTGTGTTACATTGTGTACAGTTTCAGTGTGTACAGTTTCAGTGTGTACAGTTTCAGTGTGTGTGTTACAGTGTGTTACACTGCGTTACTGTGTGTACAGTGTGTCAGTGTGTGTTACAGTGTATTACACTGTGTTACTGTGTGTTACAATATGTTACACTGCATTATTGTGTACAGTGTGTCAGTGTGTGTTGCAGTGTATTACAGTGTGTTGCTGTGTGTGCAGTATGCGTTACAATGTGTTACACTGCGTTACTGTGTTACACTGTGTTACAGTGTGTTACACTGTGTTACTGTGTGTAGAGTGTGCCAGTGTGTCAGTGTGTGTTACATTGTGTTACACTGTGTTACTGTGTACAGTGTATCAGTGTGTGTTACAGTGTGTTACACGGTGTTACTGTGTACAGTGTGTGTTGCAGTGTGTTACACTGTTACACTGTGTTACTGTGTGTACAGTGTGTCAGTGTGTCAGTGTGTGTTACAATGTCTTACAGTGTGTTACAGTGTGTTGCTGTGTGTGCAGTATGCGTTACAATTTGTTACACTACATTACTGTGTGTACAGTGTGTCAGTGTGTGTTACAGTGTATTACACTGTGTTACAGTGTGTTACAGTGTGTTACAATGTGTTACACTGCGTTATTGCGTACAGTGTGTCAGTGTGTGTTGCAGTGTATTACAGTGTGTTGCTGTGTGTGCAGTATGCGTTACGATGTGTTACACTACGTTACTGTGTGTTACACTGTTACACTGTGTTACACTGCGTCACTGTGTGTACAGTGTGTCAGTGTGTCAGTGTGTGTTACATTGTGTTACACTGTGTTAGTGTGTACAGTGTCAGTGTGTGTTACAGTGTGTTACACTGCGTTACTGTGTACAGTGTGTGTTGCAGTGTGTTACACTGTTACACTGCGTTACTGTGTGTACAGTCTGTCAATGTGTGTTACAATGTATTACAGTGTGTTACAGTGTGTTGCTGTGTGTGCAGTATGCGTTACAATTTGTTACACTGCATTACTGTGTGTACAGTTTGTCAGTGTGTTAAAGTGTGTTACACTGTGTTACTGTGTTTACAGTGTGTGTTACAGTGTGTTACACTGTGTTACTATGTATACATTGTGTCAGTATGTGTTGCACTGTTACACTGCCTTAAACTGTGTTACACAGCGTTACTGTGTGTACAGTGTGTCAGTGTGTGTTACAGCGTGTTACAGTGTGTTTCTATGTGTGCAGTATGCATTACAATGTGTTACACTGCCTTACTGTGTGTACAGTGTGTCAGTGTGTGTTGCAGTGTGTTATAGTGTGTTACAGTGTGTTGCTGTGTGTGCAGTATGCGTTACATTGTGCTACCCTGCGTTACTGTGTGTACAGTTTGTCAGTCTGTGTTGCAGTTTCTTACACCGTGTTACACTCTGTTACCATGTGTACAGTGTGTCAGTGTGTGTTACAATGTGTTACACTGTGTTACACTCCGTTACTGTGTGTACGGCGTGTCAGTGTGTGTAAGAGTGTGTTACAGTGTGTTACAGTGTGTTGCTGTGTGTGCAGTATGCGTTACAATGTGTTACACTGCGTTACTGTGTGTACAGAGTGTCAGTGTGTGTTACAGTGTGTCACAGTGTGTTTCACTGTGTTAGTTTGTGTACCGTGTCAGTGCGTGTCAGTGTGTTTTACAATGTGTTAGACTTTCTTACTGTGTGTACAGTGTGTCAGTGTGTCAGTGTGTTACAGTGTGTTACACTGTATTACAGTGTGTACAGTGTGTCAGTGTGTGTTACACTGCGTTACTGTGTGTACAGTGTGTCAGTGTGTGTTGCAGTGTGTTACACTGTTAAGCTGCGTTACTGTTTCTAACCCTTCAGACCTTGAATTGCTCTCTCCCTCCTCACCTATACACCACCTTTTGTTCTGTTCTTTCTGTTGTAGTTTGTGTTGTTTGTTTACCCTTTTAGTTTTAGTTAATAAATCATTGTTTTAACTTTTACTTTGGCGTATGTCTCCCCTCATTGTTACTCCTGTGAGCCGGGTTGTAACATGTGGGGGCTCGTCCGGGATCCATATGTCTGTAACATATGGGGGCTCGTCCTAAGTTTTTGTACTCCTTGTTTTGCACTCAGTTTTTGTTGAGTTGAGTATTTGGTTTTGTTTGGCTTAGTCTGTACTATGGTATGGCTTACTGCTGTGTCCCCGCTGGTAAGTTTTTCCTGTCTCATTGGTTGCCTGGCATCATTTATGTGCCAGTAGTTTTGTGGTGTTGGTGAGGGGAGAGCCATCTCTGGCATCCGCCAGTGCTGGAGATGTTTGTTGGTGGGGACCTTGGTAAGTGTTTGGACTTGTTGTACTAGCAGTACTGGTTTGGGTAGCCTAGCCTGGTAAGTTTTGGAGCATTATTGTGCTATTCCCGTTAGGCATAGCAGTGTTTCCCCTTTGGGTTTCGCTGGTATTTCTTTGTAGTGTTGTGACGAACATGGAAGGAGCAGTTGTCTCGGGAGCATGTCCCTGGTCTCGAGAGGGTTGTCGGCTTGCCGATCGCTTTTCTCGCACCAGCGGGTTTCAGTGCATAAATACCTACCACAAGTAGTTGCATGAAGACTAGGGTTGTATTTAGCTAGTAACTGGTTAGGTAGCTATTGGGGAAGCTCTGTTTGGATAGGCTGCCTGACCATGTGTGCTGGGTGCACTGTAGCCATGTCTGGTCCTTTTTGGGGTTTTTTTGTTAGGTTTCTTGTGGCTCTGTGATTTGGTCGAATGTGGCTGGTGTTGAGGACTGAGAAATTGTATAGGTAGGCATTGTGAGCTTTGAGAGTTTGGATACTGCTAGTGTTTCCTGAAGGCTTGGTGCAAGTTACCTGCTCTTGCTTTGTAGCATTTTGGTTTGGTGTGCAAGTGTATCTTTGTACCGTGCTGGTGTGGCCAGCACTACGCTTTGTTTGGTAAGGTGTGTTACCTTGGGTTGTACGTGGTTGTGCAGCTTTTTGGGTGGCTGCTATGTCATTGTGGTTTTGTTTGCCGCAATGGCAGTAGGTTTAATTCTCATTAGTTCAGATATGGAAGTAAATTTGGAGATGAGTGTCCTACTTTAGAGCAGTTTGGTAGATGCACTAAAGCACACTTTTAGCAATTCCAGGTAATAGGACTGGGGGTTGCAGCCAATTTGGTTGAGCAGGGTACACTGGCTTGGAAGCAGCCTCTGGGCAAGCCTGATAACCTAGCAGTGAGTTTAGAGAACATTGTTGCCGACACCTTCTCCGCAGGTGATGACAGTGTGAGTGTCATCTTTTGGGTGGGAGTTGTTTGTCTGGTCATTGGTGTCAGGAAGTCTGTTGTGCAGTCTCTCCTGTTGCTCTGCCTGGTCAGTTATATCATACAAACCTCAACATTCACCATCGAAGGACAACATGGTGGCGGTCCTGTTGTCCCAGCCCTGGGGCCTGTTGTCCCAGCCCTGGGGCCTAAATGTATTTTTGTCTCTGATTCCTGTTTTGTCTCCTTGCTGTTCTTCCCTTGTCATCTTAAACTGCTACCTAGGTACCGAGGTCTGCTGAGGACAGGGCAAGCAGCTGGCCAGGGGCAGGCGGGTTGGAGACATCAACTTTAAATATATAATTTTGTAAATTTGTGTTGCTTATGTTACAGGGGTTCCCGGTGGGACCCTGTTTTTATGGAGGGGGGTGTGACGACCCTCCCACTCTCCTGGCTGTGTCCTGCAGGAGCCTGGTGGGTGGGGTCGTTTAGGCTGATTGGAGTGCACCTGGGCCGGTGAACTCCTTAGGCTTAAAAAGCCTTCAGACCTTGGGTGCGTTCCATTTGGTAACGATTTCTCCTCGTCTCCTCGCCTCGCGTCTCTTCCTCGACTCCTCGGTCAAAGGTCACGGAGGAAACGAGGAGAAGATGCGAGGAGGCGAGTGAACCTGGCTTGTCAATTGAAACATCCTCACACGCCATATTGAACTGACGTGTGAAGCGCTGCGTTGAGGCTCCTCCCACACAGGATGACAGCTGTCTAAATTATTCTAAGGCTCATGTTTTATCCACATAAAAATGTTTAACAAAGTTCAGATTAATGTTTAATTCATCTAAATTATGCCAGCCTCTAGTGAGCCTTGTCTACCTCATGAAGGTAGAACACTTAAAAAAATCCCTAATGCCTAAAAAGCGTTTCTGTTTCTGTTTTTATTCCGTTTTTTTTGTTATTCTGTCTGCTGTATGCTACATTTTAATTTTGTGAAGCACTTTGCAGCACTGATAAGAAAGGTGCTATACAAATTGTCCAACTTTTATCCTTATGCGACTTGGATTAGACAACGATCATGTGGCTGTTTGACACTCACTGGCAATGAACCAAAGTGCTTTCTTTTTATTCCTAAATAAATAAATACATTCCCAAATAACCATAGATCTAGCTGTAAGAGCAAAATGTGCGATTTAAAACAACGAAATGCTGTTAATGTTTAGTAAGAATTTATTCTCCAGAAGAGAAATCCCATGGCAACACACAAACACAATTCATAAGCATGATGAACACTGAATGAGAGACACATCAAACAAACGCAGCAAACCAACTGGTGATCCAGAGAAGACACAGAAGTGAAGGGAGCGGGCAGCAGCATCTGATGGCCCCGGTTGCTCATCAGGGGGACTGGGATCGGGGCTGGATGGGGAGTGCACGGCTGACGCCGGCTGCTGGTCCACACGAGTCTATTAAAGCGGGAGGGAGTGTCGATGGCCTCCCGCCAGTAGTCTCATGCTTGAGGGAGAACCGGGGCCAGCTGCAGCCGTTTGCTCCCCATCCTCAGACCCAGTGCCCGGTGCTGCTGACTTGAGGTCCTATTAGAAAGAGACGTGCATGGTAAAAGAGTCGCATGTGTGCATTTATAGGCTATTTCTATATGTCCTAATGAACGGATTTCATTCAGGCTTATTAGATCATGGAATGTCATTCATATTAATGATAAATCCTATAAAATAACTCCATATAAAATTCACGTTACTTGCCCCCACTCACCCTCTCTATGCGCTGCAGGATCAGCTGGCGCGTCTCCTCTGTCCCTATAATCACATTCAAGCCTTAAGATCATTTACTGATGCCTATTTGGGAAAAGTTTGACATCCTACAACTACAACAGATCTGTCAGTATATGAACCTTTAACGTATAACCCTTCATTAACAAATGTTCGGCTAACATTTAAAACCTCTGCTATTTCTGTTTGAAGAATATATAACAAGTTGGGGCTACTTACACCTGTGGATTTTTTTTCTGCCAATGTCCGCATGTTTTCTGATGGTATGGAGGCGGGCTTATATCCGCACGTGCCAATGGGTAATTGACTTCACTCATTATTTCCGCATCGAGGATACACCTGAGTATCCTCCGACCACGCCTTATTGGAGGACGGAGGCGAGGAGACTTGAAGGATCCTTCATGCGTCTTTTAACCAATTGGAACATCCTTAATGATGGCGGTTCATTTTTGGATGCCGGGTCAGCGAGGAGACGAGGTCACGAGGACGGAGGAGGAGACACAAGACAATGCACCCGAGGAAACCAATTAAACAAAACAGTTTGTAGATAAAGAAAGAAATCACATTTATTCTGCCTCAGCATCCCGATTTGAGAATCTCATCAGAAACTATTTGTCTCCTTGCCCTTGCCCTTCCTCTTCCACCTCCTCTCCTGTGTCCTCTTCCTCTACCTTCAGGTCTTTGTGGATCCATTGTTCCAAAACAAGTGAACTGACCTATGGCCCTTCTATCTATCTATGTATTTATCCTGAGGTTCTGATTGGTGTGTGAACAATTTTGACTCTTAGTGTTTGCACCTGGGGAATTGTGTGTTAACTGGGTTTGAGCTGTGATGACTTGAGTTAATGATATTGAATGCCAGTGCTTTCTAAATGAGCACATGGTGCAGCCAGTGATATATGAAGGGATTTGTGTGTAGAGTTTTTCGCAAAAAGTTCAAATGTGAATCATGTGTGAAAACAGGGGAATAGTGTTTATAGTTTTGGGAAATGGGTCTGTCTTTTGGTAGATGGCGTCATGGTTTGGGATGTTTAGTTAGTAGGCCCAGTTATAGTGTGTAAGTGATTGAGAAAAACTGTAAACGTGATGAAACAACTAAATCCACAAAGGACGGATTTTAGGACACGCCGGAGGTTTATGAGACGTACATATCACTCCCTGGGCCCAAACTACATATGGCATGTAGATGGCTACGATAAGCTGAAACCCTTTGGCTTGGCCCTCTCAGGATGTATAGATGGCTTTTCAAGAAGAATAATGTGGCTTGTTTGTGGGACTACCAACAACAATCCATCTGTCATCGCTCACAATTATATTAATTGTGTCAAGAGTGTTGGTGTGATCCCAATGAGATTAAGAACTGACTTCGGAACAGAAAATGGGACAATGGCAGCAATACAATGCACCCTCCGCCATGAGCATACCGACTACTATGCAGGCTCCTCAAGCCACAGTTATGGCTCATCAGCAGGGAATCAACGTATCGAGTCGTGGTGGTCCTATTTCAGGAAAGGAAGGTAGGTACACTTCTTTTTGATGGATTAAAAATACAGTGGAAACCGCTTATAGTGATCACGTCTGTCCGGGTCAAATTGATCAGCGGATGATTATTATAACCGATTTTTTTCCTTTATTTCTCATGCAGATAACCATCTAATTGACATCTGTATATTTATTACATGAATATAAAGTAATGAAACGGACAGCTTCGCTATTTACTGAATTTTATTGACTGTTTCAAAATACAGTACAGCTGTTTCAAACGCTGTTTCAATCATGACGGCTCTGCGCCGCCTGGAAAAGTCATTTCACAAACTTGGCCATTGATGCCTGGATACGGTGACCAGACGTCCCGTTTTTTTCCGGGATTGTCCCGGTTTCAAGATGGGTGTCCCGAGTCCCGACAAATATCTGTAAAACACTAAAATGTCCCGGTTTTCAACATTGACTACCAAATTGTCCCGGTTTTCACCACAATTAAAATAATAATAATAGTATTATACTTGTTTTCAGCGCTTACACAGACGTTTATCATGTTCTGCCCCGCTCATTATTACCTAACCCAATCAAAAACATATGCGCCACATAAACTATGTTTTGGTGGATTTTTGGAGACAAAACATCTTTGTTTGCTGAGGCGCTGTCCATGGTGTTGAAAGGTGCAGTCACTAGGTGTGTATAAACACTGAAATAACTGTCCCCTATCCTGATGAAAACGCCTATGGTGTGTGCATAAGCACATACATGTGCATGAACGTGCGGTACACTTCAGGGTCCCGGTTTGAGGGTTTGAAAATGTGGTCACCCTATGCCTGGATCATTTTGTCAAAAACCAAGTTCACTTCTTTTGTAAAGTGATATAAAAGGTCAAATTTGTTGAAACCCATGCAGCAGACCAGTCTTTAAAATGTGGATTGCATTCCTCTTCTCAGCCCGGGGTGGTACAGCAGTCTCCTCTTCTTCCTCCTCCTCGCGACAGGTGTCGCATTGGTACCCGTACCAAAGCGTTCTCTCACCTCCGTGATGATGTCCTCGTCAGTAACAGGCTTCGATACAGGGGTGCTGTCATCAATTGCAATAGCAAAAGTTAAAAAAAAAAAAAAAAAATTGAATTACCGTAGTTTTAATTTTTTTTCCCATATGTTGTCATTTATGAAAAAACCCAAAATGAACACTGTAAGCGGACTACTTGAATACTATAAGCGAGTTATTTAAACAGCATTTGTATAGGAAGGATTCTGTCCCAAGCTTATAGATCCATATAAGCGGTTGATCACTGTAACTGTGATCAGTATAAGCAGTTTCCACTGTTTTGTAACTTGGGAAACTGCAGGCCCTACATAATTAAGCCCGACGGAACCGGTACCGGGTCCACCCCACCCCTCCAGTTATGAAAAGTCGCGATGGAAGATGGTCTATTAATAGGAGATATGAATGTTATACTGTTTTGAAAACATGGGGTCTTCAGCTTTCAGAATCAGTAAACCAATTGTATGTTGACCAAACTATGTCTTATTACTAAGTATTTTAACAATGAAGTCTTACAAATATAAACTTCGTAAATATAAGAGCAAGTTGTGATCAAAAGATCGGGGATAATTTTCTCTTCAGTCTACAATAACATGCTTGGTATCGCTGGAAACTAGAAATTCCGAGCTTTCCAATGACAGTAAATGCACCTCGAAAATGGAACAATACAGTCCGCCATTTCCGGGGAAAAGTAGCAGTCAAACTTCACATTTTACAGTCATACTGACAAAAATCTATGTTCTTGCCAAAATATTTCACCAAGGCTTATGTTATTTTCGCCAAAAACGGCAGATTTTAGACTGAATCCCTATGGAGGGTGCTGTGGCTCTTTGTCGCCCTCTAGTGGCTGTATCGAAGCACTGACACCAATGAGCCTTATAACGTTCTGTTCCTCTGACTCAGACAAGAGAGGAGAAGACATTCAGTTGCATTATTATCCATGGGATCTTGGTTATAATGGTGATATTGCCTTAAAATTTAGAATTATATACTAGGCGATGATGAAAATCTTATTTTTTCCTTTATTGCATCTCCATTTACTCTGGAATGGTAACAGATATAGGTTTACTTACATTGAATTAATATTCTTTAGCTTCTTACCTATCAAAGGAGACCAGAAATATGCATATAGGCCTTATGGTTGAGGAGCTATTCCTGATTAATTTGGGGTATATTACTTTAGGCGTTTTTTCCTAGGGATAGGGCTAGGGCTTAACAGGATAATTGTTGGCTACATTGATGAATAATGGATGTATACTGTTATAATATGTGGTCTACTTCATAGGACTAGAATATTATTTCATAGAATATTGCACAATGTATGCTATCAATGAAAAGTCATATCCACTTGTGCATTAATGAAGGGCCAGTGCCTTTTCACGATCAGATTTATTTTACTGGTATGGGCAGCAGCAACATTAATGCTTTTTGTAGTACTTGTAGTTTTAAGTTATTCAATCATTATAGTTTTCTCCTCTTGTGTAAAATAAGCAACTTTGCATTTAATGTATTCCTAGGGCTCAGTTTTGGATGGACCTGTTTGGAGACCTGAGAGACTCTGGACACTTGAATGGCAGCCATGAACACCAGTGCTTACTGAGATTCTGCTTCAGTAATGTACTGCAGAAAGACCTGGATGAATGTACCGACCTCTGGAACAAGCACAGGATTCCACCCTCCAGACTTGCATCATGTCCTGGGGGGATTCTAAATGAACTCTATCTCTTGCCTCACAGGTAATCCATATCAACTCAGAATGAATTGACCATATATATTCTTATAAAAATACAAAGTGTTGTATTATTGCATAAATTGCACCACATTCGTTATGGGAAATACATTTGGATTATTGCATGTGTAGGTAAATTATAGCCTTTAATTTATAGGCTAGTTGTCCCTGCCTTTGTTTACTTTCACATTTCTGTATATGAACGAGCAAACAGATCTAATTAAGAATGAACATTTTAAACTGCATTTTTAAAATCTTACAGACATGTTTTTCCTCTCATGCTGAATTATATAATTGTCTCACTATACAGCTTTGGTTCAAGGGACTGTGGATTGGCTGTTGAAGACAGGGAACTAAATACGTTTCCTGAGTCACGGCAAACTACTTATTCATGTGGTGATCCAGACATTCAGGATTATCTACAACAGGCTGTGGAACAAAATGGATTACAGCAGCCACATGATTGGGAGTCAGCCTCAGAACTATACATTACTCTCAAGGAAATAGCTGGGCTATAAATATGGACTAATATACAAACATGGACTACTGCAGTCCACTCTTAAAGGCCAGGCATTATGGAAAACGGCTTATTTCTGGCCCTTCCATGTGTTCCACGTTACCATTGACTTTAGTAGCCGGGAAAATATTTTCCTGCTTTAGCAGGAGATGGCCTTAGGGCCGTACATAACTGACAAATGATTGGTGGACTATAAGTGCTTGTTTTTTGTGAAATGCTACTACAATCTTAAATGTTAACTGACCTACAAACGGCATTAAGAGGTTTCATTGTTAATAAAAGGGCAATATCCCAAAGTTCTCAAATGTGGTTCTGCTGTTTTGTTTTGTTTTCCCAAGTATGTTTATTGAGTTTTGTTATTTTTTTACACACAACAATAATAACAAAAAGCTCAGCACAACATTGGTCTACACAATAAGCATGAATAATAGCGACAGTTAGAAATATATATTCCTTAAATAGAAATAGAAGCCAAGATATAATAATAAAAACTCAGATGACAAAGGGGGATCACAATTGCAGTGGTATAAGCAAGGTACAAAAGGGGGGGTCCATAATTAGTCAAGGAGAATGCTCGAAAGTGTTGAGGCCACTGTGAAATTGGAAAAATGGAGATATGGAGTCCATATCTTCATGAACTGTCCCTTTGAAGAGTGAAGCAGACAGGTCAAGTATTCAAGAGTAAAACACTCAATGATTATCTTATGCCAGTTCGCTTTAGTGGGAGGTTTGTGATTTATCCATGACATAAAGATATTCTTCCTTGCAGCATATGCAAGGATGTCATACAGTCTGCCAGAACTAGCACCAACAATTGCATCTTGACTCGGATGACCCAGGAGCAAAGAGAGAGGATTCAAATGCAAAGACACACCAAATATTTTTTCCATATCTTGCAAAATATCCATCCAATATACTTGGATTTTAGGACAGGACCAGACACAATGAGTGTAGGTCCCTACTGAGATTTTACATTTTAGGCACAAAGGTGAAAGCTGGGGGTTCATTTTATGTCTTTTGTTGGGAGAGATTTGCAAACGGTGCAGGATTTTAAACTGCAACAGTCTAGCACGGTTACACACTGATATCTTCTTTGTATGGTCCCATATCACATCCCATTCATCCTCATCAATATCTACACCAAGTTCATTTTGCCATGTCTGTGCGACATCCTGCACATTGAACACTTCAGTCTGGCTTAAGACATTATAGAAACGGGTTATGGATTTTTTAGTTGGACCTAGGAGAAGTAACTGCTCCACTGCTGATGTTGTAGCATTGATATTGAAAGTAGTTTTTCTGGTTATGAAATCTCGAATCTGGAGGTATCGAAAAAAATTATGTCTGGGGAGATTGTATTTTTCTTGAAGTTGTTCAAACGACAATAGGGATGCACCCTTAAATAAATCACACATTTTCTTTATCCCTTGGGATGTCCAAGTGTTATACCCACCGTCTATCATACCTGGCAGGAAACTAGGGTTACCTTGAATCGGAATCAGTAGGGGAGTTAAATTAGACCTCCCCTCAAGTTTTCGTGTGATAAACCACGCCTTAAAAGTATTGGAAATTATGGGATTATCATTACAGAGACTAGCTGATTTCAAATTCTTACAAGACAAAAGGCCCAGCAGGGAGCCAGAGGTCTGTGACCTTTCCAGGTCCAACCAAACAGAAGTAGGATCCTCCCTAACCCATTCTGCTATAAATCTAAGTTGAGATGCCAGTTGATACCATCTGATGTTGGGGAAATCTAAACCTCCTTTTGAGCTAGACAGCTGTAACTTTGACATTTTTAGCCTAGGCTTTCTTTTGTTCCAAATAAAGTCACTCAGCCAACCATTAAGTAACTTCTGTACCTTGCTTGATATAAGCAAAGGGATCATCTGCAGTGGGTACAGTAATCTTGGCAGGACATTCATTTTAATGATAGAGACTCTGCCAAGCAATGATAAGGGAAGTGGAGCCCATCTGTGTAGGTCCTTCTTTATAGTATCTAGGAGAGGGTTAAAATTGGCCTTAAACATCTGATGAAACATAGGAGTAATCTGAATACCCAGGTACACAAAACCTGACATGGACCAGCGGAATGGAAATGAGGCTAGGGAAGTAGTTCTATCTCTGAGGCTTCCCATTGGCATAGCTAGGGATTTGGAGAAATTGATTTTGTAACCAGAAAAAGACCCGAACAGACTAATAGTATCAACAAGACGCGGAACGGAGGTCACAGGCTCCGACAAATATAGCAAGACATCGTCCGCGTAAAGGGAGATTTTGTGTTGGGCTCCACCTACATTTATACCCCTTATCGCTGGGTCCTGCCTAATGGCCTCGGCCAGAGGTTCCACTGCAATAGCAAAAAGGGCAGGGCTAAGGGGGCAGCCTTGACGTGTTGAGCGATGGAGTGGGAAGTTGTCTGATCTATAACCATTGGTGATGACTGAAGCTAAGGGCTTATTATATAAGAGTTTGACCCATTTGATAAAATTTTCCCCCAGATTAAATTTATGCAGAATGCGGAACAGATAAGGCCATTCGACACGGTCGAAGGCCTTCTCCGCATCCAATGAGATGACCATACTATCAACTTCTTGTGTTTGGCAGAGATGAATAATATTCAAGAGCCTTCTGACATTGTGACTAGAGTTTCTGCCTTTGATAAAGCCTGTCTGGTCTTCCCTGATGATAGAAGGCAGAACCCTCTCCAATCGCAGTGCTAATATCTTAGATAATAGTTTAATATCTTGGTTTAGAAGAGCAATAGGTCTATATCCCGAGCAGTCCTCAGGCCATTTGCCTTTTTTAAGGATTAAGGTGATATCAGCTTCCCTTAGTGAATGGGGAAGGCTACCAGATATGAAGGAGTGTTCCAGCATCTTCAGGAAGGGGTCTATAAGTAGGTGATGAAACCCTTTATAAAAGTCACAACTCAGACCATCTGGTCCTGGTGTTTTACCTGACTGTAGGCTTTTAAGTGCTAAGAGAGCCTCCTCCCTAGAGATGGGAGCATTTAATTCACATTTTTGAGCATCGGAGATAGTAGGGAGGGTTAAGCCCCCCCAAAAAGATTCCATCTTCTCTGAGGCTCCCAGTGACTGGTCTGCTTTGTACAACTGCACGTAAAACTGCCTGAAAGTGTTATTAATATTTTTATTGTCAAAGTGACGAATGCCATTTACATCCAAAATTGAAGGTATCACTTGAGGATCCGTTTTAACTTTAGTCAGGCGAGATAAATACTTATTAGGCTTATCACCGTATTCATATAGCCTTTGCTTTGCAAAAAGAATAGCACTCTTGGCTTGTTGGGTTAACAAGGCATCTAAGGCAGCCTGCGTGGCACACTTCCTCTGTAATAATAAGGGGTCCGATGATGAGCCGAGTGCCCTCTTAATGTCCACCAATTCTTTTTCAAGTTTTAGTTGTTCTCCAATTGCTTTCGCTTTTTTGAGGCTGAATAAGCTATAATTAAACCCCTGATATAGGCTTTGGATGTTTCCCACAATAGGGAGGGGTTATCGGTAGATTGAGAATTAATGGCGAGAAATATCTTAAATTCACTTTCCAGATAAGACAAAAGACGTGTATCGAATCTCCAACGTCTACTTTTTACAGAATCTGCACCAATAGTTAAGTCCAGAAGCACAATTGCATGATCACTAACAACAATATTGCCTATTGCACAGGATAGTACACATTGCACCAACGATTTGGGTATGAAAAAATAATTAATCCGGGTGTGGCATTTGTGAGGAGGAGAGTAGAATGTGAACTCTTTATTAGATGGATGGATGGTTCGCCATGTATCAACCAGATTCATTTCTTCACAAATGGCCGAGAGGGCGTTAGCCTGATTTGACAGAGGTGAATTTCGAGAGGGATGTCTGTCAACTAAGGGATTGAGTAGACAGTTAAAGTCTCCTCCCACTAAGGCCACTCTAGAAGACAGTTCTGCAAATTCCGAGAAGGCTTTAGTTAAGAAGTCCGGGGAGTAATTTGGTGGGCAATAGAGATTCATAATGGTAATTTCTTCACCATGTAAGACACCCTTAATAATCACAAATCTTCCGTATTTATCCTTGACACACGTCACCAGTTGAAATGGAAGATTCCTATGTATCAGTCTGACTACCCCTCTGCTACTAGTGGTAAAAGAGGAAAAATAAACCTGGCCAACCCAGCTGTGTTTAAGTTTGAGGTGTTCATTGTCATCCAGGTGTGACTCCTGTAGTAAGGCCACATCTACTCCCTCCCCTTTCAATAAAGAATAGGCCTTTCTCCGCTTCACATTCCCTCGCAAACCCCTTATATTCCATGAACAAAGTTTTATCTTATTAGGTGGCATCGTTTTGTTTAGCTAACATGTCCAACTGTGTTAACATAATGATATACTTCATGTGGCAGGCCAGTACTGAGCGTGAAATGCAAACCAAAACACAGAACCATAATAGTAAGGAATAGTAAGAAACAGTAGAACAGAAGATAAGTGTATAAGTGGGGGGGGTCCTTCCCCAGGTTACAGGGGGATTGCTATTCTGTGAGGCACCTGCAAGGGGACTAGCACGTTTCTCGTATGTAAAGAAAGTAAACCGAAAACGAGTGAAAAAAACGCTCCAATTACCAGTGCACAAACAACCAAAGCAAGTGGCATAACCCAGTAGACAGGGACCCACAGAAACACCCGCAAAAGAGTATTACATGATAAACAAAATATTTAAATTCAAGTTAAACAATGAAAGTAATGCGGAGTAGGCTATTATAATTAGACAACTGGACTGATGTGGGCTAAGCATTGGCAAAAGTAACAGTTAGCAAAGTGCCCATCGGTCAAACCATATACATCATAATAAAAGATAGTCACCAGTATAAATGACCCACTGTCCAGACTTGCTCTCTCGTGGTCCGCGTATCAATCAGCCCTGGCTTGCTACGCTGGTCACGAAAGACAGAGCTTCAGTCGGGGAGAGAAAAGTTTTCCTTGTATCGTTAAATGACACCTGTAGCTTTGCGGGGAAAAGCATGGAGTATTCCGCTCCGACTTCCCTGAGGCGTCGCTTGGCTTCATCAAACTCCTTCCGTTTCCGAAGCACTGCAGCAGACAGGTCGTGATAGAAGGAGATTTTCCTTCCCTCCAGGGTGATGTCGCCGTTCCCCGCTTTGCGCCTTACTGCTGCCATCACCTTCTGCTTATC
Organism: Centroberyx affinis; assembly: GCF_046629955.1. Classification (NCBI taxonomy): domain Eukaryota; kingdom Metazoa; phylum Chordata; class Actinopteri; order Beryciformes; family Berycidae; genus Centroberyx; species Centroberyx affinis. The sequence continues at coordinate 20,639 of NW_027279819.1, read as the reverse complement.
GGGAAATGCGTGGAATCGGATGATGACCGGGCACGGTCGCTGGTCAGATCCGGGCTTGGGCGCTAGGGAGCGGTGAGCCCTTTCTAGCTTGACACGGCCTCCCTTGGTATCCATGTCGAGAAAACCAGGAAGCCAACGGCCAAAAACGTCCAAAGCATCCCTCCCCTCTATATTCTCTGGCATGTTGAAAATGCGTATGTTCTTTCGTCGTCCTCTGTTCTCGAGCTTGTCTACGTGATCTGAGAGAGCCTCTATTTTCCTCTCCAGGGCTAGCATTTTAGTAGCTTGGGGCTCATTAGTAGTTTCCAGCTGTAGCGTCCTAGCCTCTACTTCGTCCAGTCGGTCACTAGCCCTCTTCAGTTCGTTGGTATGAGAGAGGACTGTTTTAGCCAGAGGGTCAAGTTTATCGTTAATAGCCGTCATTAGTTTACTGGTCATCAGTTCAAGCGCTTTAGCGAGCCCAGGTTCCAGTTCCATCTCGCTATCGTCTTCATGCTCGCAGCCATGTTGGGATAATGGCGTAGCGGTGCTGTCGGTGTTTTGCTGTCGCGGTTTGTTTTGGTTTTTAACCTTAGACGGCGGCGTTGTTTTGTCCAGAAGTGTTCAAGAGTCATACTACCGCACTGACATTAGAAAAAAGAACCGTATCTAAAGTGAGAATGTTAAATATATACTGGGTGTTTACGGAGCTCCCGTAGAATCGACCGTCTCCTAAGCCGTCATCACGTGACCCCCCGGTTCTGCTGTTTTTTGAATGTCAGGTTTGGCAGCTGGAGTTCTGGGACTCAGTACATTTCAGTGTTCTTTCTGCCCTCAAAAAGGTATTTGTTTTAGTTTTATTACAAAAAGCCAACATATGTTGTGCTGTGCATCTTCCTGGACAAGAATTGAGAATCCATCACATTCGTCAGTAAATACACTGTGACAGGTAATGCTTAAAGCATCTTTTTATTTTTGTTATTGTACCTTACTTGGTAGACATAACAATCACAGAACAAATAACATGGTCTAAGTGGTCAAACCAGTGTCAAGTTTTAAAAGCACCCAAAGCCTGGAGAATTCTGTATCCCAAACTCCATGTTTCTTTTAAGACTATATGAATCTTAAGAGCGGTAGTCTTCCAAATCCAAATTCGTTTGAGTGTGTTCATTTGAAGCAGACTACCTTGATAAATCCTGAGATTATTTTCAGTCTGAGCTGTCGGACAAAATAAACAGGTCTCAACAATTTTATTGAAATTCTGAATACGACTGTTTATGCAGTATGACATTGGGAATGGCGAATCGGTTAAAAACTCGATGCGTGGCAGTGGTGTTATTCCAGCAGGTGGAAGTGATGCTAGCCCTGTCGCAAACATGAACACATCCTCTAGGGACACAGCAGTCACTTTTTCTGAAAGGAAAAAGTAAGTCAACATTGTGGTGCATTGTTTTAGTGTCTGCGTTATCTAAAAAATACATTAAGTGTAGCATTTGCCTCCTATTTCAGTGTGAGAAAACAGATAAAAGGTTATCACTATTTACAAATACCTTACAAAAAAGCCATGACAAACCTTCACAATCGAGAAGATAATCTGCCCAAAATCCAAGTGTTTTGCCTTCTTTCTGCCGCCTGTTGCTGTCACAGGGTCAGACCAGTCATCCTGATTCTTATTTTTCTCCTTTTTTCCCTGTCTGTTATGTGGTGTGTGTCTAGGTATCCCCGCCCCATCTGTCCAGAGGCCACGCCTCACCCTGGGTTACCAGCTGTTGGTGATGATTAATTAGTTCAGGGGTATATATACCTGTCCTCATGCCTTTGTTCCCTGCTGGATTGTCTGGTGTATGTATGGACTAGCTTGCTCACTATTTTGACTAGTTCTGTCAGTTTGCTTTCTGTCGTTCTGCCTGCCCTTGATTTTTGGATTGTTTTTTGTACCATTTCTTGCAACGACTAGTAAAAACTTTTACACAAGCTCCTGTTTCCTGTGTCTGCATTTTGGGTCCCTGTCTGGTCTGCCTGTTACAGTACAATCCAGCCAGCATGGACCCAGCTGTGACTCAGCTTCGCACTGCCATCTCAGCACAAGGATCTGCTCTCGGCCGCCATGAACAACTCCTGGACCATGTTGCTGGAGGATTACAGGAATTGTCTATCCGCCTGGACCAAACACTGGCTCAACTCCTGGATCGGCTTCAGGTCGTTGCCCCAGAACCTGCTCCTTCTCCCACCGTTACCGGCTCTGAAGTTCCCAACCCCACCACACCACAGACTCCGGCACACCATGAGCCCCGACTTCCGCATCCTGAATGCTATTCTGGTGAGCCTGGTTTCCACACAGACCGTTCCAGAGTGGCTTATATAATATCACTCCTGGCTGGGCAAGCAAGACAGTGGGCGACGGCAGAGTGGGAGAGGCAGTCCACGGTATGTGACAATCTGACTCTGTTTACTGCTGAGATGAAAAAAAATTTTGATCACCCAGTTGTTGGCAGAGAAGCAGCACAGAGGCTTTTTCAACTGAGACAAGGGGGACGCAGAGTGGCAGAGTTTGCGATTTAATTCAGGACATTGGCAGCAGAGAGTGAATGGAATCAGTCTTCCCTTTTTGATGCATTCTACCATGGCCTATCTGAGCAGTTGAAAGACGAACTTGCTTCCAGACAACTACCTGCCAGTTTGGATGACTTGATTGTACTTGCAATTAGGATTGATAACCGTCTCCGGGAGCGTAGGAGGGAGAGAGGCCTCAGCGATCAGAGACTATCTGGAAATGTCAGACCCCTTTACAGATCACCCGGAGCTATGGAGCAGGAAAGAGAGACGGGATCAGCTACCAGGGGAGAGGGGGAATCTGCCACTGTGGAGCCCATGCAAATAGGGAGGACCCATTTGGACCCCCGAGAGCGCCAAAGGAGGATACGGGAGAACTGTTGTCTATACTGTGGGAAGTTGGGACACTATGCAGCTGCTTGTCCAGTAAAAGGGCAGACTCACCAGTGAGAGAGAGGCTGTTGGTGAGTCATACTTCTACTTCTGTAATGTCCTCTCATTCCCCTCTACAGGCATCTCTCATCCTTCAAGACCAGACCATCGCAGTGGCTGTGCTGATCGATTCGGGGGCAGATGAGAGTTTGATAGATGAAGAACTGATCCGTCAGCTGGGAATAGAAACTGTCCCTCTCTTGAAGCCTATTGCTGCTCATGCCCTGGATGGTAGGGTTTTCAAGTCCATCATGTTCAAGACAGTGCCAGTGGAGCTCGTCATGTCAGGTAACCATCACGAGAAGACTGAATTTTACCTTATAGATTCACCTCAGATACCACTAGTTTTGGGATTCCCCTGGCTGCAGAAACACAATCCTCATATTGATTGGGCTACTAATACTATTGTGGGATGGAGCAGTTTTTGTCATGCCAATTGTCTACGTTCTGCCATGCCTGTTCCTCTGAGTTTGTCTTCTGCCACAGATGAAATCAACCTCTCAGGCGTACCACAAGAGTACCATGACCGGAAGGAGGTGTTTAGTAAAGGACGGGCGACATCCTTGCCTCCGCACCGTCCCTATGACTGTGCAATTGACCTCCTCCCTGGCACAGCACCTCCTAGGGGCCGGTTGTACTCCCTCACAGCACCTGAAATTAAGTCAATGGAGAAGTACATAGGGGAGTGTCTTGCTGCTGGACTGATTCGTCCCTCCTCGTCTCCGGCTGGAGCCGGCTTCTTCTTTGTAGACAAGAAAGATGGAGGGTTGAGACTTTGCATTGACTACAGACCCCTGAACAACATTACGGTAAAGAATCGGTACCCCCTACCTCTCCTATCTTCTGCTCATGAACTACTCCAGGGAGCCACCATCTTTACCAAATTGGATCTTCGCAATGCATACCATCTAGTTCGGATCCGTGAAGGAGATGAGTGGAAGACGGCGTTTAATACGCCAAGTGGACACTATGAGTATCTGGTAATGCCTTTTGGTCTTACAAATGCCCCTGCTTTTTTTCAGGCACTCATCAACGATGTTCTGAGAGATATGCTGAACAGATCTGTGTTTGTCTATCTTGATGATATTCTTATTTTCTCCAGAACAAGAGAGGAACATGTGCAACATGTTCGGCAGGTCCTGCAGAGACTTTTGGAGAACCAACTGTTTGTTAAAGGTGAGTTTCATGCCACCACTGTTTCCTTTCTGGGTTTGCTTATCTCAGCAGGAAGTATCAAGATGGACCCCGCTAAGCTCCAGGCAGTGAGGGAGTGGCCGCAGCCCGCCACTCGGAAGGACCTCCAACGATTCCTAGGCTTTGCCAACTTCTACCGCAGATTCATTCGGAGTTACAGCACAGTGGCAGCTCCTCTGAATGCCCTCACCTCCAGTGCTGTTCCGTTCAAGTGGAGTAAGGAGGCAGAGAAGGCTTTCCAGAGCCTCAAGACCCATTTCACCTCTGCACCAGTGCTCATTCACCCGGACCCTACTCGCCAGTTCATCGTCGAGGTGGATGCATCTGATGTGGCTGTTGGGGCAGTCCTGTCTCAGCGGTCTGCTAAAGATGGTAAGCTGCATCCGTGTGCCTTCCTTTCCCATAAATTTTCACCTGCAGAAAAGAACTATGACGTTGGGAACAGGGAGTTGATGGCCGTCAAGCTTGCCTTGGAGGAATGGAGACACTGGTTGGAGGGAGCGGACCAGCCATTCCTGGTTTGGACGGACCACAAGAACCTTGAGTATGTCCAGTCAGCTAAACGCCTGAATTCTAGGCAAGCCAGGTGGGCCCTGTTTTTCACACGTTTCAATTTCACACTGTCCTATCGCCCAGGGTCTAAGAATGTTAAACCTGATGCTCTTTCTCGCCAATTTGGGTCTGAGGCTGAAGAGCTTGTGCCTGAACCTATTCTTCCGGAGTCCTGCAGGGTGGCCGTGGTGAAGTGGGAGGTGGAGCAGAAGGTTAAAGAGGCACTACAGCGTGAACCTTGTCCGGCGTCTTGTCCTGCAAATCGGTTGTATGTCCCAGACTCTGGGTGCATTCCATTTGGTAACGATTTCTCCTCGTCTCCTCGCCTCGCGTCTCTTCCTCGACTCCTCGGTCAAAGGTCACGGAGGAAACGAGGAGAAGATGCGAGGAGGCGAGTGAACCTGGCTTGTCAATTGGAACATCCTCATACAGCCATATTGAACTGACGTGTGAAGCGTTGCGTTGAGGCTCCTCCCGCGCAGGATGACAGCTGTCTAAATTATTCTAAGGCTCATGTTTTATCCACATAAAAACGTTTAACAAAGTTCAGATTAATGTTTAATTCATCTAAATTATGCCAGCCTCTAGTGAGCCTTGTCTACCTCATGAAGGTAGAACACTTCAAAAAAATCCCTAATGCCTGAAAAGCGTTTCTGTTTTTATTCAGTTTTTTTGTTATTCTGTCTGCTGTATGCTACATTTTAATTTTGTGAAGCACTTTGCAGCACTGATAAGAAGGTGCTATACAAATTGTCCAACTTTTATCCTTTATGCGACTTGGATTAGACAACGATCATGTGGGCTATTTGACACTTACTGGCAATGAACCAAAGTGCTTTCTTTTTATTCCTAAATAAATAAATTCCCAAATAACCATAGATCTAGCTGTAAGAGCAAAATGTGCGATTTAAAACAAGGAAATGCTGTTAATGTTTAGTAAGAATTTATTCTCCAGAAGAGAAATTCCATGGCAACACACACAAACACAATTCATAAGCATGATGAATACTGAATGAGAGACACATCAAACAAACTCAGCAAACCAACTGGTGAGAAGACACAGAAGTGATTCCAGCAGTGATTCCGGCCTTTATGATGAAAATATGTCCTGTCATGGCAACGGTCATTGCCAAGGTTATGAATATGGTGAGAATGGAAACAGAGGTAGGCTACGCCTAAAAGGCAGAGAAATTTTTATTTTATTTTTTTTACATTAAAAAAAATAAATTAAATTGTCTCTAATATAGTTGAAAATCGCTCCGTCTGCTGCTCAGCCCGTGCGTCCTCGGTCACTTCCCGGAGAAATCCCAGCAGCGCTCCCTCTCCTCTTCGCCTCTTGGCTGCCGGGGGAACCGAGGAAGCCGCGGAATTCACACATGAGAGCGGGCAGCAGCATCTGATGGCCCCGGTTGCTCATCAGGGGGACTGGGATCGGGGCTGGATGGGGAGCGCACAGCGGCTGACTCCGGCTGCTGGTCCACACGAGTCTATTAAAGCGGGAGGGAGCGCCGATGGCCTCCCGCCGGTAGTCTCATGCTTGAGGGAGAACCGGGGCCAGCTGCAGCCGTTTGCTCCCCATCCTCAGACCCAGAGCCCGGTGCTGCTGACTTGAGGTCCTATTAGAAAGAGACGCGCATGGTAAAAGAGTCGCATGTGTGCATTTATAGGCTATTTCTATGTCCTAATGAACGGATTTCATTCAGGCTTATTAGATCATGGAATGTCATTCATATTAATGATAAATAACTATAAAATAAAATTCACGTTACTTGCCCCCACTCACCCTCTCTATGCGCTGGAGGATCAGCTGGCGCGTCTCCTCTGTCCCTAATCACATTCAAGCCTTAAGATCATTTCCTGATGCCTATTTGGGAAAAGTTTGACATCCTACAACTACAACAGATCTGTCAGTATATGAACCTTTAACGTATAACCCTTCATTAACAAATGTTCGTCTAACATTTAAAACCTCTGCTATTTCTGTTTGAAGAATATAGGCCTATAACAAGTTGGGGCTACTTACACCTGTGGATTTTTTTTTCTGCCAATGTCCGCATGTTTTCTGATGGTATGGAGGCGGGCTTATATCCGCACGTGCCAATGGTTAATTGCCTTCACTCATTATTTCCGCATCGAGGATACACCTGAGTATCCTCCGACCACGCCTTATCGGAGGACGGAGGCGAGGAGACTTGAAGGATCCTTCATGCATCTTTTAACCAATTGGAACATCCTTAATGATGGCGGCTCATTTTTGGATGCCGGGTCAGCGAGGAGACGAGGTCGCGAGGACGGAGGAGGAGACACAAGACAATGCACCCGAGGAGACATGAAGGATCCTTCATGCGTTTTTTGACCAATTGGAACATCCTTCATGATGGCGGCTCATTTTTGGATGCCGAGTCACCGAGGAGACGAGGCCGCGAGGACGGAGGAGAGGATGCATTTTGGCCAAATGGAATGCACCCCCTGTCCGGTCCTGCGTCCTCCAGTGGGGACATGCCTCCAAGTTGACCTGCCATCCTGGGGTTAGTCGGACCCTTGCATTTCTCCGGCGGCGGTTCTGGTGGCCATCTATGGAGAGGGACGTCCGCTCCTATGTCGCAGCCTGTCCAGAATGTGCACGAAACAAGGCCTCTCATCAAGCACCTGCAGGTCTGCTACAGCCTCTGCCTATTCCTCATCGTCCTTGGTCACATATTGGCCTGGATTTTGTTACAGGGTTGCCTCCCTCTGATGGCAACACAGTGGTATTAACTGTTGTTGACAGATTCTCCAAAGCTGCCCATTTCATCCCCTTAACCAAACTTCCCTCTGCCAAGGAGACTGCCCTGCTGCTCCTCCAGAATGTGTTTAGGCTACATGGGCTACCTGTGGACATAGTATCAGACAGAGGGCCTCAGTTCACCGCTGGATTCTGGAAGGCTTTCTGTCAGCAGGTTGGAGCTACGGTCAGTCTATCCTCAGGGTTCCACCCTCAGACCAATGGTCAGACGGAAAGAGCTAACCAGGAGTTGGAGACAGCACTTCGATGTCTTGCATCCGACAACCCATCATCATGGAGTAAGATGCTCATATGGGTTGAGTATGTACACAATACCTTGCCATGTTCTGCTACTGGGTTCTCTCCATTTCAGTGTGCTTATGGTTATCAGCCTCCTTTGTTCCCTGAAGAAGAGACTGAGGTTGCAGTCCCCTCTGCTCAAGAGTTTGTCAAGCGGTGTAGAAGAACCTGGAGGAAAGCTGTGCTGGCTCTTCGTCGTGCTACATCCAGGTATCGGGCTCAAGCTGATCGCCATCGGGTGCCTGCACCACAGTACCACCAGCCACCAGGGACAGAAGGTATGGCTGTCTACACGTGATATCCCTCTCAGAGTGGAGTCTTGGAAGCTGGCACCTAGGTTCATTGGTCCATTCCCCATTTCTAAGATAATCAGTCCTGTGGCGGTTCGCCTATCTCTACCCAAGACTCTGCGTATTCATCCCACTTTCCATGTTTCTAGGGTCAAACCAGTTCGAGAGAGTCCGCTTGTCCCACTATCTCCAGCCCCTCCTCCGCCACGCCTCATTGATGGTCATCCTTCTTACACGGTCAAGGGCCTCCTCAATGTTCGTAGGAGGGGGAGGGGTTTCCAGTACTTGGTAGACTGGGAGGGGTATGGACCTGAAGAGAGGTCTTGGGTGCCAGCCCGGAACATCCTGGATCCCACTCTTATCAGTGACTTTCACAAGAAGCACCCAGACAAGCCTGGAGGGTCGTCCAGTGTCGACCCTAAAGGGGGGGGTCCTGTCACAGGGTCAGACCAGTCATCCTGATTCTTATTTTTCTCCTTTTTTCCCTGTCTGTTATGTGGTGTGTGTCTAGGTATCCCCGCCCCATCTGTCCAGAGGCCACGCCTCACCCTGGGTTACCAGCTGTTGGTGATGATTAATTAGTTCAGGGGTATATATACCTGTCCTCATGCCTTTGTTCCCTGCTGGATTGTCTGGTGTATGTATGGACTAGCTTGCTCACTATTTTGACTAGTTCTGTCAGTTTGCTTTCTGTCGTTCTGCCTGCCCTTGATTTTTGGATCGTTTTTTGTACCATTTCTTGCAACGACTAGTAAATTCTTTTACACAAGCTCCTGTTTCCTGTGTCTGCATTTTGGGTCCCTGTCTGGTCTGCCTGTTACAGTTGCTTCCTGCTGGACTGAGGTCTGGTCTGAACATACTTTCCATGTCTGCAGCGGTCAGGTTCTTAGCAGAGTGGCACAAGACAGGGGCCAGCACACTGGAATGCTGCTGCAGTGCGGTCAAAAACTGCAGACTTGCAAGTCCATCTTTGAATCTAATAGGAACAATGATCATGTAACAAATGGTTTATCAGGTGTTAAAGAAGAAATGAACTATCAAAAGCTACACATTTATGCAATTGTAAACACTTTTACCAAAATGTATTTAAAGCCCCTACAGACAGGATCTTTGCTTTAACATATTATGAAATAAATTTTGATTGCATAGTGTAATGGCTATAGAAGAATGACACTATCGCCATTAAGATTGGTTCCCTAGAAATCTTGCTTTCACTTTGCAATACGGAGGAAGTGTGTCAACCAAAACAGAGCCTCTTCTGTGAACATGTTTAGTCCTCTTCTTTCGACAGTCTAGCTTCTTTTTTCACTGAGCTTTGTAAACAAATGCAAGTGTTGTTGCTAGGCTTCGAAAAAATGAAAAAACCCCAAAAACCAAAAAACCAAAAAACAAGCAGCTTGGTTGTCTTTTTGTGAGAGCAATGTAAAAAAATAAAAATAAAAATACCACTAGGAAACTCAAGGTGTCGCCAAAACAAAAGTCTCACAATCTTGTCTGTTGCCGCTTTAAAGCATTCATGTGATTAGCAATGCCAAATTATGCCGAATCATGGGACTGAAAAATATTTGATTAGGTGTTAAACATGAGATTATTTTTTTGTTTTGTTTTTGGCATTCTTATGCTTTATTCGACAGAGTTAGTGAGAGAGAGACAGGAAGGCATGGGAGAGAGAGGGGAGGGCATGCAGTAAAGGACCACGGACCGGATTCAAACCCGGGTCACTGCAGGAAGGACTGAGCCTTATGGTATGCGCTCTACTCTGATTGAAGGCAGAGAATGAGTCTTTAGAAATATTACCTTTGAATAACACTATTATTTCTGTGTAGAATGTACCATCTGAGGTACTCCTCCACAAGGGTATGCCTCTCCTCTGATGAGTTCAGACGGCGGAAACAGCCAGCAGTCTGGAAGATTGTGCTGTTTTGGAAAATCAGATTTTGCAGCGATTCCAGTGACTCTGCTTTCTGTCTGTGTTAAAAAGACTGAAATTGTAGACCAACCAAAAACTATCCCTGATTGGTTAAAACAGACTTTCCTTTTAAAAATAAAAAATAAAAATCTTGCGATGGATGGCCAAATGGTGCAAGCAACTGCAGTTACCGTAAAATAATGCCTACAAGGTTTAGGGCTCCTCACTTCCCCACAATTTACCTTGTCTCCTCTCCACCCTTAAATGTTTTCAAAGTTTGAGTGATTTCCTTGCCAGATTTTATGTCCACAAACAAAAAGTGTATTTTTTGTGTCATTCAAGTATGAAGTGGAGGCCAAGAGAAAAGTACTACCACAAATTCCTGATTTACATAAACAGGGTTGTAGATGTGGATGTCGCCATTGTAAATAAGAATTTGTTCTTAATGACTTGCCTGGTTAAATAAAGGTTAAATAAATGTACCATCGTCATCGTCGTCCATGAAAAACCAAAAATGTATCAAATACTTTCCCACCACTCTGAAAACTGGGATCAAATTAATTTTTACTTTAATTCTGTCTTTTCTTGACAGAAGTAGAGATCTGTCCCTTCTGTCCTTTTAGTAAATCCACTCCTCGAGTCAAGGTCACTTCCTACCTGACGCAGAACTTTCCCTATCTCCTCATCAGTTATATCTTCCACAGTGGCGCTGAAACTGGGCTTCCCTACAATGTGGTTCACAAGGTCCTTTGACAGGAAATGTGGTGCTGGTCCCCCGTGTATTATAGACACAGCAATCATCTTTCCTGCCAAGAAATACTCATCTTCCCTGACAGCTGTTGCAGAGTACAGAAGAATCACAGTTAATCACCATCTGTATTTGCTAATGTTCAACAAAAATAACATTTCTATTAAAATATATTGATTAGCACTTGTTAAAAAATTACATAAACTACCATGAAAAAAAAACCCACCTGTGGAATTGTACACAAGGTAACGGCTTTCTGAAGGTCCATCGAAGATAGGGCGATGCTTCAGATGATTCATTAGAAGCGTGAGGAATTCTTGCCTCGGACCACCTGTATCTATGCCTTCCTCAAAGGAGCCAGCATCATCGGTAAACTTAACAAGCATGTCATTGTTTTCAGAGTATGAGCCACGTCGAAATCCTCTGACAGCTCCATCCCATATATTTGATCTTGATACATTGAACCTGCTGACTCTCTTGTGGTCAATGGCAAGCGCCAAATTTGCAATAATTTCAGGTGCCAATACACTTGTATGCCTAGAAAAAAGTGGAAAAGTTACTTCAGATGTAAAAAAGATGCTCCAAGCATATTTTAGTAGCTACTAAATTGAACACAAACGGGATCAAGCATTCCTTCCATTCAATATTCATAAATTGTTTGTACCCTGAACAGTTGATTGTTGACTCCTAGAGACGCGCTCTGTAGGCAGTCACTAAAACAATAGGCTACTTTTTAATATGTTCCAATAGACTTTCTTACAAAAAGACAGATCTCCACTGGACCTAGTACCAAAGGCTACTGGCACAGTATGTCAAATTGGCGTTTCACTCTTCTTCTTGATACAGTGATTTTTATTTGTTTTAGTGACTACTCGGGCTCTGTACAAGTCAATTCTACAAGGAGCCAGGGTGCTGATTAATACTGTAATAATGCTTATATGACTCACGTAGGTTCTTCCGGAGACGCATCATTTGTGTCTTTAGCAATCAGATCTTCATCGTCATCATCATCAATGACAATAGGCGCAAACAGGTCTGTGTAGTTGCTGCAAAATGAAAACAATATGTACATACAATATAATACACACACACACATATACAAACACACACAGGGGGTGGACAAAATAACGGAAACACCTAACAATACCCTATCGAATGGCAGCCCTACTATAAATTCCAGCTTAGTGAAACTCACGTTTAGTCTTTGTTGAGAGTGGGTCACTGATTCTTTAGCAATCAGATCTTCATCATAGACATAATCATAGACATATATATAAGACAAAAAACTAAAACCACACCTGTAACAAGTGCTCTTGATTGCAAGACATCCTGTGGTAGTTGGACCGATATCCTCTGTATCTAAATCTATAACCTGAAAAATATAGGAAAAAAACTCTTTCAACAAATTATCATGAATTAGCTTTTCAACACCTAACTCACTGTCACCAACTCAGATTTAACGGAGGGGAAGCGTGATGATTAACTGTAGACACTAGATGTGAGGAAATGAAGTTTAGTGGTAGACTCTGTCACACACATTTCCCTGTTTACTGTTGTGAATAAAACTATGCAATGCAATACATTTGTTTTATGTTTACCTATCTGAACAAACTGCAGGTAGTAAATATATGACAGAAAGGATTAAAATTATGGACAAGAAGGAACAAGAATATGTATATACAGCTACATGCTAAAGTATTGGGGCAAACTTTTGTTATATTGGCTTCATTCTCTTCTGGCCTTGGATCCTAAATAAAACAATGACCATCACAGCACAGATCATAAGCTTAAGTTTGAAGGGATTTTTTTTTTTTCTGTGCATCTATAATCTTCTAACTCTCCAAATACCTTTTCCATTCCTTAAGTGGGGCACCATTAACAAAAAGGGCTGCAGTTCTTTAAGTGTCCATTTGAAGTGGCTGAAAATCCCCTCCAACTGGAGCTGACAATGCTTTAACCTGCTAGTCAAAGGTTACGTTTACATGTGCACAATAGTGCAATTATGACCAATACTGCAATAAAGACATTACTGCGATTATGCCGTTTACATGACTCTATAATGTGACGACTCCCTTTAATAATCCAGTTTACATGTGTCATGTAGTTATTTCGATTATCTAGAAAGAATTGTGGGATCTGTAGTAAGACGCCTTTAGTGCTTTCCAGTGGTGGAAAGCACTAAGGTTCAGTTGTTCTGGTAAATCAACTATTACGGTGCTTACACTCGACTAAAAACCTCATGACGTCCATGTCACATAGCATGAACAATTTCTTTATAAATTCCAGGTGTTGTTTTTGTAAAGTTGTGTCTGATTTTAGCTGCTTAGCATCTTTGACGTTTGTCCAAACTACACTTTTCAAATGAAGCTCTACATCACCAGTTGCATATGCACACCTTGATCAGAGTTTAAGAATTTCGACTAAGGTGTTGACATGCTCTCACCGGCCCCAAATAATGCGAGTAAGATCGGAGTACTCCTCATGTTTTACTGCAATTATGCTTACTTCGACTTTGAGCATAATGGCATTAACATAATCAGACTATGGTGTTTACATGGATTCTGCCTTACTCGCATTACTGCCTTAATCACATTATTGGTGTGTATGTAAACTTAGCTATTGTTTTGTTTCACATCTATAGTCATAGGAGAATGAAGCCAAAACAAAGTGTGTTGCTGTCCTAATACTGTTAACTGTAGCTGCCAGTAATCTGTAATAGTTTATTACCTGTTGTACTTCAGTAATTGGTGATGGTCCCCCATGACAATTCCTGAGAGGGCATAAATCATATATATAGGTGAAAAGCCGCACAACACAGCAGAAGGTTGCAAGGGTCCAATCACAATATATTGCTGACTTCTCAAAACAAAAAACATGCATCTAGATATCACAACAACAATGCAAGTATGCAATGTACATGTTCCAATAACCACATTTTTTACAACTGACTTAGCTAAGTGTACACAAAAATAATAAAATAAACACGCAAGTGCTTTAACAAGTAAGATGGTCAATGGTAGATTCATAATCAAAATGATATAGGCCTACACATATAAAAACCTGCTTACACCATTTCTGGCACTTCTGGTACGGGACTGCTTTCATGCCGAGGTTCCCATGGCTGTAGTAAAAAAAAAACTAAAAAAAAAAAATCACACATTACATATTAAAATACAAAAGTTATTTGCTTAATACCATACAAAATGGTCATTTAAAAAAAAAATCACCCAAATATGTTTTAAATTGCACTCACCAGTGTGTCAGCTAAATCAAACTCTGTGTATCTTTTTACCTCAATCTCAGTATCAGAGTCAGAAATGTTTGACACTTCTCCAACTGCAAAACACAAAACAATTCAAGCTAGCTTTGACTTATAGCTTGACTGTAGTCAGTCAATGATAAACATTAAAAAAAGAAGCTGAATCCAGGAGAAAATGCTGAATGGAAAGCCACTTTGACACACTACGCCAGAAGCAGTTGGTTTTGGCTCAAGGTCTGACTTCATGGGAAAAAAGTCCACTTAAAAGTATTTAAAAAAAAGTTGTTTTTCATGCATCAACAACTCCCAACTGGCTTGCACTGAGTTTGAACATGAATGCAGAAAACACCATACAGTCTCTCTCAGAGAGGTGAAACAACTAGGCACAGGAGTTACTGGCTATGGCAAAACGTGACAACTTACCTTCTTCAAAGTCCTTCTTAGGGCAGACGAAAATGGTGATTCGTTGATATGGTTTGCCTATTTCTGTCTTGTATTCTTCTAGAATAAAAAGGTCTTTGTGTCCCAGGGATATTGATGACTTCAGATCCATCTGGATACAGATGGATGAAGGGTCCTTCATCCAAGTCTTTGTTGAAGTCCCTCATTTTTTTCACAGCCTGATGAAGAAGACTTTGAGCAGTGGTGTCAGGGTATGTTGTTAAGGAAAGGGTTTTCCCACGTTGTGGCTTTATACCACCCTTCTGAGCAATCATCAAGCCCAGATTTATCTGCAAGAGAAAACATAGGGACTAGTTGGGAGACTCTTCATCTGGTTTAAAGAGCAATGTTTAATTCAAAAGTGATTGTTTCTCCGCTATAAGGTTGGCAAACGTTACACATAAGCCGTTTTCACATATAAACTCCGGACAATGTGCGGAGAATCAGGTTCAGACATAGTCCGGAGTTGCCCTTTCACACATGTAGCACACATCAGGAGATTGTCTGTGTTAGACGCGTTCACACCTACTGGAAATACTCCATTTGGTTTAGGCGAGGGGTGGTGCCTGGGTAGAGCGTGCAGGAGGCAGGACATGACGCAAAAAGTATGCTGTGGTTGTAATTTGGCGTTTTTAAGCTTTTCACCAGAAATAAAACAGCTTTTATTTTACGAGAAAATACAGGAAGTCCTCTCTCCCATTTGAGCTAGCTTCACAGTGGAGTGTTCAGGCCCAGTCAAAACAATGCAGCTTAGCTGGCCTGCTGCGTTTATCCAGCGCCAGCCACATGATAGAAACGTTGTCAACATGCCCACTCGCTCGCTGTGAATTCTCCGGGAAATTACCTGCTGTATACACACATGGGCTCAATTGGAAATTACACGGGCCTTGTACTAGGGAGCTGGCAGGGTAAAGACCGTTTAATCTCTGGTCCGACTGATTCTGACATTTGCGTTCACACATACAGCTCCTACGGATAAGATGCAAAATGGATCTTTATTAACTCAAAACGGGACTCAAAGCACCCTAATCTTCAAATCCTAGTAAACAGCGGCTTTGGGAAGTGCTTTTGGAAAACAAAAAAGCTTGATCTGGGCCAAATAATTGGTACTAAAAAGAATAAATTCATTTCCACAGTACACAACACTTGATATTGTCGAAAACTAGCAAATATGTATAGCCTAATAGGTAAAAACAGGAAATTCAATGTTGTTGAGTGAATTGACTACAATACAGCAGCCTATCAGTATGTATATGTATATATTTTAAACATTTATATATTTAATCTCCATGATGACTTGATACAAGCTATATTGGTCGCCAGAAGCCCGCGATTGAAGATGGTCTATTTATAGAATATATGAATGTTATACTGTTTTGAAAACATGGGGTCTTCAGCTTTCAGAATCCGTACACCAATTGTATGTTGTCCAAAATTTCAGGGTTGCAATGCATGTGTGAAAAGGGCTTTAGATGCAAAATGAATCTTTAGCCATTTCAGACCAGACAGACTGGAGCTCTATGGTGGAGCTCTGGCTCTTCATCGCCATCTGGTGGCTGTATCGAAGTACTGACACCAATGAGCCTTATACCATTCTATTGCTCTGACTGAGCTGAAAACGATAGGTCACGTGTGAGGAAGGACCCCAGCGATCTCCATAAATCTGCCTGTATAGAATGGAGCTCTTCAGTCATATATGAATATTGATCCATATTCATTGTGTTTATTACTATTTCAATGTTTTTGGGAGATCTATGTCATTTGTAACATGGCTATATGTAAATAAATAGTGTTTTGAAGTAAAACTCCCAGTAAACATGTAAACAGTAAACATAGCCAAAACATGGAGACCGCCTGAGTATATCTTTATAAATTGTATCATAAATGTTGTATTTTAGTGTATTCTCACAGTTACAGTTGTAGTCAAAGAGTAGGGAAGACATTCAGTTGCATCATTGTCCATGGAATCTTGGTTATAATGGTGATATTGCCTTTGAAATTTAAATTATATACTAGGCGAGGATGAAAATCTTATTTTTTCCTTTATTGCATCTCCATATACTCTGGAATGGTAACAGATATAGGTTTACTTACAATGGATTTATATTCCTTAGCTTCTTAGCCATCAAAGGAGACAAATATGCATATAGGCCTTATGATTGAGGAGCTATTCCTGATTCATTTTGGGCGTTTTTTAAGGCGTTTTTTCCTAGGGCTAGGGCTAGGGCTTGACAGGTTAAAATGACCCTACTATGGGGCTTAGCTTTAGAGGGTTGAGATGATGATGGGATGTTGACAGCTAGTCAACACTAGAGTTCAGGGGGAACAATTGTTCACTCTCACTCTGAGCCAAAACAAAACCTATTTGCTTACCTGAACTTTCCTTTTTTCCTTTTTCTCCCCCCCCATTTTTCCAAATGAAAACTTTTGCCTTTCCTCTGCTTTTTTCTTCCGGTATTCCAGAAAGGTTGTTAATGTTGGGGTTGGATTGGATGGAGGATTCTGTAATACTACAGGGAAGCAAATGAAAAATGTGTTCTTATAAATGCCAAAGCATGCATTACAGGTGCATAAATACAACAATAGTGGTATAAATAAAATGCATGGCTAGACTACACAGGGTTTCCCCCAGAATTTTTTTCAGGCACGGTGGGAGACATGGACACCCCCCTTAATTGACACGACATGAAAGATTGCAACCAATACTAAGTTGTTGGCACATTTGTATGTCAGCGTTTACATTTTTTTGGTTTACTATTCAAGGCTTCTAACAAAATGAAACCAGGAGAGGACTTTATATGCTGGATTTATACCACAAAACTATGTTGTATAACAACAGCTCTGAAATGAGAAGACAGCACAATTGAACATGAAAAATCTCCCCTACTCAGCTGTCTATGCCTCTCCATTTTTTTTCCTCCACTATTCTCTGCTGCTCCCTTCTCCTGTAGTTTCTCCTTTTCTTCCCTCCTCTGTTCTTTATCTTCTATTCTTCCCATCTCTTCCCTTATTTTATTAATTTCTCTTTTATTCCTCATCTTTCAGAAGTTTGCCTCTTGGTATCCTTTCTAATTTCATGTGTCTCTTTTGCCTTTTTAAAACAGTGAAAAATAAATCTAGGTATCTGGTAAATTATTCTAGGTATTCAACCAAGGATTAAATAAACAAGATCATTTTATGCACGCATTTTTATTGTTTTACCCATTCAAGTTAACATTCACAGGAATTAATGACAGAAAGTAAAAATGGCAAAGTCTATGCCCATTTTCTGTGATAAATACATTTAACTCTTCATTTGTCTCTCATAAATGATTAGTCAGCCAATAGTTATCTTATCTATAGCTGGTGAGAGTACTCAGTTTGCTATACAGTAAGTTTGCTATAGCTTTCACATTGACATCCCATTTAACAGTTTGCTGGTGACGGATCAAAAGAGAATTTCCATTCAAGGCATGTTTGAGATCTGATCTCATTCTTCCCTTG
The DNA here is from genome assembly GCF_046629955.1 of Centroberyx affinis. Lineage (NCBI taxonomy): Eukaryota > Metazoa > Chordata > Actinopteri > Beryciformes > Berycidae > Centroberyx > Centroberyx affinis. The sequence goes on along the minus strand of NW_027279819.1, from coordinate 2,735 downwards.
ATTATAAATAATTGACTAGGTAAATATCTGTTTAAGGTTATCTAATTTAGCTAATAAAGATGTCTTGGTTGCACATGAGATAGTTGATAATTAGTGACCGATTGGTAGTAGTACGTAAGATAACAAGCTACGTTATAAAGTTTGTTTGTGAGCTAGGCTTTGTAAAATAGCAGCTTTAACCTGGACTGAACTAGCGTTAGGCCTACTAGGTGCCGTTATGTCACCGCTGCCAGGAGACGAACACCGAGTGGGAGGGGGATGGGAGACTGTTTCAACCAGTGTTCACTGTGTCGAAACGAAACACCGGCACTCACAGAAAATTAATCTTCTAATTTATTATGGGCAAGAAACGAACGCGTTTCAGCTAGAAACACTGTCTGGCCCTCCAAACTGCCAGAAAACGCAGGAAACAGCTTTGCAGCCTGTATTGAGCCTTTTTGTGAGCCAGGAGCGCTTTCAACTTATTTCGGCCTCCCCAGGCCCAGTAATGTGTGGTGGTGCCATTCTCACTGTTACTCAGTCCAAATGGGCTGAGAAGGCTGAAAAGAGCTTTTGGGCAAGCTGTGAGCAGTTTAGCACCTTTCAACTCCCCAGCACTAGTAATGTGTGACCTTTGTGACCTTTTCAGAGTCTCTCGGCTCAAATGAACCAAAAATGCAGGAAACAGCTTTGCAGCATGTATTGAGCCTTTTAGTGAACCAGGAGCGCTTTCAACTTATTTCGGGCCTCCCCAGGCCCAGTAATGTGTGGCGGTGCCATTCTCACTCTTTCTCAGTCCAAATGGGCTGAGAAGGCTGAAAACGGCTTTTGGGCCAGCTGTGAGCAGCTTAGCACCTTTCAACTCCCCAGCACCTCCAAACGCTCTGAAACGGCAGAAAACACTGTCTGGCCTTCCAAACTGCCAGAGAACGCAGGAAACAGCTTTGCATGCTGTATTGAACCTTTCTGTGAGCCAGGAGCGCTTTCAACTTATTTCGGGCCTCCCAGGCCCAGTAATGTGTGGTGGTGCCGTTCTCACTGTTTCTCAGCCCAAATGGGCTGAGAAGGCTGGAAATGGCTTGTGGGCCAGCTGTGAGCAGTTTCGCGACCTTTCAACTTCCCAGCACCTCCAAACGCTCTGAAACGGCAGGAAACACCCCTTACAAAAAAGAAGTTTATTCAAGTGTGCTATTAGTATACTTCTTTTAAACTAAAAATAAGAGAGTATGCTTTCAGTTTACTTTTTATGTACTTATCAGAGATATACTTAACAAAAGTATACTTGGCTTATACTGAAAAGTATACAGAAAAGTCTAAGTATACTTGGCTTATACTGAAAAGTATACAGAAAAGTCTAAGTATCTTTGGCTTATACTGAAAAGTATACAGAAAAGTCTAAGTATATTTGGCTTATACTTGTACTTAATCTTTTGATCGAGATATACTTAAGAAAAGTATAATTAAGTAATCTTGCCTTATACAGAAAGTTTAAGTATACTTGGCTTATAGTTGTGCTTACTCTTTTGATAGTAGCCTATTAAATACTTTTTTTTTTTTTTTTTTACACATATTGGCTTCTTTGAGGTAGTACTCCAGCATATGTTTTACATACTATCTTATAAACTTACATGTTCAAGTTTACAAGTCAGCTTTGGGGTGGAATAGCTTAGAATAAATAGTACATGGGTGGAACTGATCTTTTATGTACACAGTGTTATTAACCCACACAGAAACAGATAAACATTTGGCTGATTTTATTGACGATTCTACCAAGGTGTGAGAGTAACAGATTGATTCATACTGGCTGCATTTATAAGCCATTACCAGAATATGTATATATATATATATATATATATGTATATATATATACATACATTTAGTCTGTTACTCTCATACCTTGGAAGAATTGTCTATAAAATCAGCCAAATGATTATCTGTTTATCTGTTTCAAATTCTAATATCAACCTACCCTAAAGACTGTGTTCATACTGTGTGTTTGTTGTTATGAAAGTATACTTTTAAGTATACTGCAAGTAAACTTATATATATACTGCTAGTTTACTAGTTATGTAATACTAGTCCACTTTTTAGTTTATGAAAGTATACTTTTAAGTACACTTTAAGTGTAAGAGTAGTAAACTTTGAGTACACCACTAGTTTACATGTAAGTTTTATTTTGTACTGCAACTATACTGTGAACTATACTACAAGTGAACTTATAGTTATACTGTTAGTGTACTAGTTATATACTTCTAGCCCACTTTTTTAGTTTATTAAAAGTAAGTAAACTACTAACCCTTCCTTTTACAGTCCCCTATTTACTAAGTATTTACCTGGTAAATATATGATAAATTATAGTATATTATTGGGTAATTACCACTTTAAATAAGTAGGTAAATACAGAGAAACTACAGCTGAAATACTAAGAAAAAACTCCACTATTACCCATCAACTCAACTGTGTAGTTGTGACCGTTTTAGGTTGGTAATAACTCAGATATAATTGCGTACTTCCTAGGAAAAGTACTAAGTAAGAAAAAGAAAAAGGAAAAAAATTAGAAGGGGGAGAGTGTAGCCCAGGGTGAATTTTAGTTAGTTTATATAAAAAAAAGAAGTTATATATTTATAACATAATTCTAAATTGGATTGAAATTAAATTGGTTTTGCATATGTGTAGTAGCCTACAGCCTAACCCACTGATTGCCAAACGGGTAGGTATTTGAAATCCATTGGTGGTTAAATTGCTGTCTTCCAATC